>NC_142796.1:51072633-51199653 GCF_049724085.1 Artemia sp. Qi Xiang Cuo
GTCTTGACCACTCTTGGAAAGAACTAATAAATTAAACTGAATATTTGATGTATAATGATATTAATTGCTAAAAGCTCATCAGTTCAAAATTTTACTGTAATTTTAATATTTATTTTCAATATTAAGTACAAAAGAAAACATTTGTAATATAATTCGTTTTCAGTAAAGCGCCAATGACGCAGTAGGTTTTAGGCTTCTGCAGTGAGGCGATACCCAAACTCTTGTTTATAGTTATTTTTATTCGATTCAAACTTGAATCGAATATGCTTGATTTGCATATTCAATTTAAGTTTCACTCGTTTTAAGATTTATTTATTCATTTACATTAATATATATTGTATGTTTGTTCGCATTGATTGTTTATTTAATTTCTGTTAATTTTAAGTTTCATTTATAATTTAACAGCAAAATATTTGTTTTCGTTTTAAGCTCGATTTTCATATTAAATCTAAGCATTACTCGCTTTAAGATCCATTTATTCATTTATATTATTATTTGTTGTATGTTTTTGCTATGATTGTTTATTTAATTTCTGTTCGTTTTGGGTTTTATTTATTCTTTAATAGTATTTTCTGGTCGTTTTGAGTTTAAATTTTAACAGGTATTTGTATCTCCTGAGCTTAAGTTTAAAATGGCCTTTACTTTTCTTTGAAAAACCTATTTTCCGGAAAGTTTTTTTTAATTAATTTTTTTTCGTTTTTGATTGCAAAGAGTTTCAAGTTTTTATGGCATGGAGGGTGCTTACTGTCTAATTGTTTGTGACTTTAAAAAACGCATATAGAATTTTCAGTTTAATTCGAATGAGGCTTTGTTAAAAGTCTTTATAATTACCTCTTTGATAAAAATTATATAGGTGAACAATAGAGAGCGTGCATAACTTGTGAACAGCGATTGACAACAATGAATGGATTGAAAAATAGATCCAATAAGGGGGTTTAGACCATTTCACTTGCTGACACAAAGGGATCACGACTGTTTGGAATTGACCTTAATAGGATTTTGTGTGCAAAAGTATTTTGCATCTATCACAGAATATGTATTTTAACCTTATAATTGGATAATTATAATAGATTTCCTATGTGTTCTTCCCATACAAAACTCCTTCCCATAAGTTATAAACCCCCTTAATAAGTTACGCCCCAGGGCATAACTTACAACGCCTACCCCCGGGCCCTGGTGGGCTGTGTCGACACTGGCGTTTTTTGTTATTGGAACTTTGAACCATTTTAACAAAATGTCTATCTTAAAATTTGTATCTGATGCATTTCGGGCGTGAAGGAGGGGGGGGGGGCTTAGTTACCCTCCAATCTCTTTTGACTCTTAAAAAGTGAACAAGAACTTTCAATTTTCAGTCAAATGAGCCCTCTCTAAAGTTTATACGAGCATCCCTTCCATCAGAAATAATGGGAAGGATTTGGAGAATCCTTAAATTACAACTCTTGCCCTGAGGGCTGTGGGGGAGTTGTCATCCTCAAAGACCTAATTTCTAGAACTTAAAACTATGTTTAATAAAAGGGCTGTCTCAAAATTTTGATTGGATGTGTTTGGGGAAAAGATTGGCGTGAGAGGGGGGTTAGTTGCCCTCAAATCACTTTGACTATTAAAAAGGGCACTAGCCCTTTGAATTTCCAATCGAATGAGCCTTTTTTGAAGTTTCTACGACACCGCCTTCTATAAAAATCTTATATGCCCCCAGGGCATAACTTAAAACCCTTGCCCTGGGTTGTGGGGGATTGTCCTCCTCAAAAACATATTTTTATCTGGAAATAAACTACGTTGAACAAAATGGCTGTCTCAAAATTTGGAGTATCTGTGTTTGGGGGAATGATGGGCGTTGGGGGGGCTTGTTGCCCTCCGTTCACTTTTGACTATTAAAAAGGGCACTATCCCTTTTAATTTCCAATCGAATGGGCCTTTTTTGAAGTTTCTACGACAACGCCTTCTATAAATTCCTTATTTGCCCCCAGGACCTATCTTAAAACCCTTGCCCTGAAGGTTGTGGGGGAGTGTCCTCCTCAAAAACATATTTTCTATCTGGAAATCAACTACGCTGAAAAAAATGGCTATCTCAAAATTTTGATTGGATGTGTTTGGGGAAATAATGGGTGTGGGGGGGGCTAGTTGCACTCCAATCACTTTCGACTATTAAAAAGGGCACTAGCCCTTTAATTTCCAATCGAATGATCCTGTTTTGAAGTTTCTACGATAACGCCTTCTGTAAAAAACCTTATATGCCCCCAGGGCATAATTTAAAACCCTTGCCCTGAGGGTTGTGGGGGAGTTTCCTCCTCAAAAATATATCTTCTATCTGGAAATCAACTACACTGAACAAAATGGCTATCTCAAAATTTGGATATGAGGTGTTTGGGGGAATAATTGGCGTGGGGGGGGGGTCTAGTCGCCCTCCAATCACTTTCGACTACTCAAAAGGGCACTAGATTTTTGAATTTCCAATCGAACGAGCTTTTTTTGAAGTTTCTACGACAACGCCTTCTATAAGAACCTTATATGCCCCCAGGGCATAACTTAAAACCCTTGCCCTGAGGGTTGTGGGGGAGTGGCCTCCTGAAAAACATATGTTCTATCTGGAAATCAACAAGGCTGAACAAAAGGGCTATCTGAAAAGTGGTATGGGAGGTGTTTGGGGAAAGGAGGGGCGTGGGGGGGCGGGGTGCTAGTTACACTCCAATCACTTTCGACTATCAAAAAGGGCACTAGCTCTTCAATTTTCAATCGAATGAGTCTTATTTGAAGTTTCTATGACAACGCCTTCTATAAGAACCTTATATGCCCCCAGGGCATAACTTAAAACCATTGCCCTGAGGTTTGTGGGGGATTGTTCTCATGAAAAACATTTTTTCTCTCTGTAAATCAACTACGCTGAACAAAAAGGCTCTATGAAAATTGTTATTGGATGTGTTTGGGGAAATGATGGGCGTGGGGGGGGAGGGGCGCTACTTACACTCCAATCACTTTTGACTATTAAAAAGGGCACTAGCCCTTTAATTTCCAATCGAATGAGCCTGTTTTGAAGTTTCTACGACACCGCCTTCTATAAAAAACCTTATATGCCCTCAGGGCATAACTTAAAACCCTTGCCCTGAGGGTTGTGGGGGAGTGTCCTCCTCAAAAATATATTTTCTATCTGGAAATCAACTATGCTGAACAAATGGCTATCTCAAAATTTTGATTGGAAGTGTTTGGGGGAATGATCGGCGTGGGGAGGGGGCTAGTTGCCGTACAATTACTTTCGACGATTAAAAAGGGCAATAGAGCTTTCGAGATCTAATTGAAGGAGCCTCTTTTTAAGTTTTTGTTGCGACCCCTTCTGTATGAACTGCCTATGGGAAAAAAAAATGAGCAAAGATAGGAGCCGCATGGCCTTTACTATACGCAACGCTATAGCTTTGCCTCTGATATTAAATAAATAAAAAACAAGTTTTTTTTTAACTGGAAGTAAGGAGCGCCATTAAAACTTAAAACGAACAGAAATTATTTCGTATATGAAAGGGCTGTCCCCTCCTATATGAGCATATAACTGTCCCCTCCTCAACGCCTCGCTCTTTACGCTAAAGTTTTTATTGTTTTAAAAAATAAAGTTGTGAGACAGAGCCAAACTTTAGTGCAAAGAGCGTGGCGTTGAGGAGGGGACCGCCCCTTTCATATACGGAATAATTTCTTGTCGTTTTAAGTATTAATGTCGCTCCTTACTTTCAGTTGAAAAAACTTGTTTTTTTTTATTTAATTTCTGAACGTTTTTGAATTAATGCATCTTTGATTTTGGCTCACCGTCCATGAATAATTAAAACGAAATTTGCATATTAATTTAATTTTTTTTGGTAAATGGCTTTCTCGAAATTTTGATCTGACGTAACTTACGAATTAACTTACGTAACGAACTTCTATATTCGTAAATTTGTATTACGTATATTAGGGGATTTGCTCCTATTCAATACCTTGCTCTTTACGCTAAAGTTCAAATTTTGTTCTAATTCTTTAAGAATGACCCCTTAATCACAAAGGCCGTTAATTAGAATAAATAGTTCTTATGAAAGTACAAAAAAAAACTATAGCGTAAAGAGTGAGGTACCGAACAGGGGGTGGACCCAATCAGATATGTAATAATTTCTGTTCGTTTTAAGTTTTGATGATACTTCTTACTTTCAGTTCTTAAAATTGTTTTTTTTATTTAGTTTCTGATCGTTTTTTTTTCTACAATCGCTACAATATTTGATTTCTGCGATAGTTTTTTACATATATCTAAATCATAAATGATATATACCAAAACAATGGCCCCTAACCAACCCACGAAAAGTCGGCCTATCAGTTTCTTGAACTATATTATAAGGAAGGGACTCCCATATAGAAGGAAGAACATGGCGAATCGAAAATGCAGACCTTGTAGACCTTTTAGTCGGTTTTTTAATTGCTGACGAATTCCTTGTCTCATATTCAGGCTGATCTCTCTCAAACACACCAATCAAACATTCAGATGCATTATTATGCAATATATCAAACATAAACAGAGCCTTATAAAAATTAATAAGACCTAAAACTGGTAAAAGATTAATTTTTCTTTTAACTATCTAACTGATATACGATTATCACAATTAACAAGAACCTGAATCGCCGAATTTTGGAGAGCCCGTAATGACTTTAAATATATTTGAAAAGTAGATGACCACACCGAACAACAATAAATCAAATAAGTATGGATAATAGATAAATATATCAATCTAAGTATATTAGGTGGGAAAAAATATTTCAACTTTCTCAGAATCCCTACATTCCGAGCAATTTTAGATGATATACATTGTATGTACTTTGAGAAACTAAGAGTCTCATCTAATATTACACAAGATATTTCTCAGACGGTACACGCTCAATCAAACAGTTCGTCGTAACGAACTGTAAGTAAGGAGCGACCCGGCTCAATAGTAACCGAAACTCTAAAAAGTGGAATTTTGATACCAATAGATACATCAAAAGAATCAGATTTTAAAGCTGATTTCAAATATATAAGTTTCATCAAGTTTAATCTTACCCATCAAAAGTTAGAGAATATTTGCCTTATTTTCGAAAAAAGGGAGAAACACCCCTAAAAGCTATAGAACCTTAATGAAAATCACACCATCAGATTCAGCGTATCAGAGAACCCTGCTGTAGAGGTTTAAAGCTCCTATCTGCAAAAATGTGGAATTTTGTATTTTTTGCCAGAAGGAAGGTCACGGATGCGTGTTTTTTTCTTCTTTTTTTTCTTTTTTTTCCAGGGGTGATCGTATCGACCCAGTGGTCCTAGAATATCGTGGGAGGGCTCATTCGAACAGAAATTAAAAGTTTCTAGTGCCATTTTTAAGTGACCAAAAAATGGAGGGCAACTAGGCCCCCTCCCACGCTCATTTTTTCCCAAAGTCAGCCGATCAAAATTTTGAGATAGCCATTTTGTTCAGTATGGTCGAAAATATAATAACTATGTCTTTGAGGATGACTTAATCCCCCAAAGTCCCCAGGGGAAGGGCTGAAAGTTATGAACTTTACCCAATGTTTACATATATAGTATTGGTTATTGGGAAGTATACAGACGTTTTCAGAGGGGATTTTTTCTGGTCGTGGGGGGGTTATGTGGGGGGATCTTTCCATGGAGGAAGTTATCATGGGGGAAGGGACATTGCTATGAAGGGGGCGCCAGATTTCCCAGCATTAGTTAAAAAAATGATCAGAAATTAAATATAAAAAAAGTTTTTCAATTGAAAGTAAGGTGCAACATCAAAACTTAAAACGAACAGAAATTATTACGTATATGATTGGGTCCGCCCCCCTAGTCAATACCTCGCTCTTTAAGCCAAAGGTTTTTTAGTACTTTCATAAGAGCTATTTATTCTAGTTAAAGGCCTTCGTGATTAAGGGAGCATTCTTAAAGAATTGGAACACAATTCGAACTTTAGCGTAAAGAGCGAGGTATTGAGAAGGGGGCGAACCCCCTAATATACGTATTAAAAATACATGAATATAGAAGTTCGTTACGTAAGTTAATTCGTAATTTACGTATATTTATTAATAATAAAAACGGTCGTAAATAAAATTAAACAGCTTCGAGAAAGCCATTAAACCAAATAAAAGTAAAATAAATCTGCAAAGTTTGTTTCAATTATTCATGTACGGTGAGCCAAAATAAAAACCTGCATTAATTCAAAAACGTTCAAAAACTAAATAAAAAAACTAAATAAATAAGTTTTTTTTAACTGAAAGTAAGGAGCGACATAAAAACTTAAAACGAACAGAAATTATTCCCTATATGAAAGGGGCTGTCCCTTCCTCAACGCCTCGCTTTTTACGCTAAAGTTTTTTATTGTTTTAAAAAATAAAGTTGTGTGACAGAGTCAAACTTTAGCGTAAAGAGCGAGGTGTTGAGGATGGAACAGCCCCTTTCATATACAGAATAATTTCTGTTTGTTTTAATGTCGCTCCTTACTTTCAGTTAAAAAAACTTGTTTTTTTTTATACTTAATACGGTAAGACCCGACATTTAATTCCTTTAACCAAGGATAATAATCTGGCGATCTTGAAAATATTACCCAATGAGATTTCTTATAATTCAGCTTTAGCTGATTAACTTTCATCAACTTTTTTATCCTTGACATACTATCTCTTGTCATAGTTAGTAATTCACTATCTGTTCTTGCTGCCACCGTAAGACATGTATCATCCGCAAACAGCAATAAAGCTTGATTAGGGTCCCGTTGTCTTTGGGCCCTTCCAACTTCAATATTCAGCACACCAAGTGCTAAGTATAGGTCATTTACGTATATTTCAAACAATAGTGGTCCAAAGGGGGGCCCTTGTGGGACTCCACATCTTTCTTTATGATGTATTGATGAACCTCCAATTTAACAAAAAAGGACTCGATCTTTAAGATAGTTAAATTAAAAAAAACAAGTTTTTTTAACTGAAAGTAAGGAGCGACATTAAAACTGAAAATGAACAGAAATTATTCCGTTTATGAAAAGGGCTGTTCCCTCCTCAATGCCTCACTCTTTACGCTAAAGTTTTTTATTGTTTTAAAAAATAAAGTTGTGTGACATAGTCAAACTTCAGCGTAAAGAGCGAGGCATTGAGGAGGGGACAGCCCCTTTCATTTACGGAATAATTTCTGTTCATTTTAAGTTTTAATGTCGCTCCTTACTTTCAGCTAAAAAAAAACTTGTTTTTTTTATTTAATTTCTGAACGTTTTTAATTAATGCAGGTTTTGATTTTGGCTCACCGTACATGAATAAATAAAACTAAATTTGCATATTAATTTTACATTTTTTTTGGCTAAACGGCATTCTTGAAAGTTGTTTAATTTTATTTACAAACGTTTTTATTTGCAATAAATATACATAAATTACGAATTAACTTACGTTAACTTACGAACTTCTATATTCTTATATTTTTATTACGTATATTAGGGGGGTTTGCTCCCCTAGTCATTACCTCGCTCTTTACGCTAAAGTTCAATTTTTTTTCAATTCTTTAAGAATGACCCCTTAATCACAAAGACCGTTAAATAAAATAAATAGCTCTTATGAAAGTACTAAAAAAACTTTAGTGTAAAGAGCGAGGTATTGACTAGGGGGCTTAGTTGCCGTCCATTTTATTGGTCACTTAAAAAGGGCACTAGAACTTTTAATTTCTGTTCGAATGAGCCCTCTTACGATAATCTAGGACCAATGGATCGATACGATCACCCTTGGGAAGAAAATAAACAACAACAAATAAACACGCATCCGTGATATTTCTTCTGGCAAAAAATACAAAATTCCAAATTTTTGCAGAAAGGAGCTTGAAACATCTACAGTAGGGTGCTCTGATACGCTGATCTGATGGTGTGATTTTCATTAAGGTCCTATGACTTTTAGGGGATGTTTTTCCCTTTTTTTCGAAAATGAGCCAAATTTTCTCAGGCGTGATGGGTAAGACTATACTTGATGAAACTTATATATTTGATATCAGCATAAAAACCTTTTGATGTATCTATTGGTATCAAAAGTCCTTTTTTTAGAGTTTCGGTTACTATTGAGTCGGGTCGCTCCTTACTTACAGTTCGTTACCACGAACTGTTTGAAAATGGTTGTCAACAGCATTTCGTCTGCTTTTGGGGACTCAAAGATCTTGCTTGAAAAAATAAGTTTATGCTGTAAACAAATTAAGAAATCGTCGCGTAGACAACAATACAATTCTCGGTAGTGTTGATCATGTATCCACGTACACCAATTACGATGCAAAGAAATTTGAACTCATATTAAGAAATTAAATACAAAAACATTCTGAACTGATAGAAGATGTAAATTTGGCAAGCATGGACGTCAGAGTCATTAGGAAGTTAGTCGCGTTGGCAAACAAGTATTCCTTTTATTTCGGTTTTTGGGGAGAATCGTATCAACAGGTCTTCGGTTTACCTATGGATGCTCTTCTAAGTCTAGTTCTCGCTCATATATTTTTGGATTCTATAAAATGTCCGCTATTTAGTGTTTTGGTCTGCCTCCTTGGTTTTGGGGTTGGTGCATGGACGATTTCTTGTGTTTCTGTGAACATGGATTGGACTTCTTAAATTTGTTGCTAGACCATTTAAACAGGTTTGACAAAAATATTAAATTTACTCTAGAGCTAGAAAAACAAGATAGTAAAACAAGATAGAAAAACAAAACACATGAATGTGCATTGTCAGTTTAATATACATATACTGATATTTAGTAATCAGAATGTTAATATTATTTGATTTATTAAAGTTATAAAAGTAAAAACATTTATATTTTTTCAGTAAAGTGCAAGTTTTTTCTGGCCTTGGGAAGGCATAGGGGTTTTGCGCCCAACTTATTTTAATTTCTGCTCGTTTTGAGTTTGACTTGGTTAATTATTGTAATTTCTGTTCGTTTTGGAGTTTCATTTATTTATTGATGCTGATTTGTGGTAGTTTCACGCTTGGTAGTTTATTTTATCTTATTTTCGCTCATTTTTTGTTTAATAGAGCTCTTTACTTTTCTTTGAAAAACTTATTTTGTGGAAATTTTTTTTTAAATTAATTGTATTAATAAAGATTGATAAAGATTTACTTTTTTCAGCTTATAGAAAACCAACTCATTATGACAGGTATTTAAATTTTCGTTCATCTCACCCAATTTGAGTAAAAAAGGGAACAGTCATGTCATTGGTTGATAGAGCTTTTAAAAAAAATTTCCCCGTAGTATATTGATAGCGAACAATTGTAATACTGTGAGGGATGTGACATTATTACATTTTTTGTGGGATGTATTTTGTGGAAAAATGTGAGGGATATTTTATTTTTTAAGGGGTATTCTGTAAATTTGGTCAATGAAATAATAAAGAAAAGGCATATTGAGCACAATAAAGGTAATTACGTTAACTATTCTCAGCTTTTGGATACCACAACTGCCAAAAGACATATCTCAATGTCTTTCATAGCAATTCTTGGGGAAAAAATTAAACGAAATCTGTTGAAACATATTATTGCAACTTGTTTTAAATCAATCAGACCATTGAGTAGCTTTCTAAATTCTGGAAAAGATATAACACGTAATATATTGTCAAGTGGAGTTTATAGCATCCCTTGCTCTTGCGGGAAATTTTACATCGGTCGAACACACCAGCAATTTGTGGAACGTTTTATTAAGCACTGGAACTCAATAGATAATGCTCTAAAATTTACAAAACCTCCAGAAAGTTTCACTTCAGCCTTAGCAGAAAACATATTTTTTAATTCAGATCATTTTGTGCAGTTCGAGGAGGCAACACCCATTTCCAATGATAAAGATTTCATGCAATGGGCTCTTGAAGCATTAGAAATTAAAAACAAAACATATTTTACAGATTTATCAATTAATAGAGATACTGGGAATATATATTTTTAGGTTAGTCTATTTTAGTTTTATGTATATTTTTTAGTTTTAGTTTAGTTTTTTTCTCTACGCTTAAGGTGCCTTGTTAGATACGGGTGAAATATTCGTTTTTTTTCCTTCGTTTACATTTACTGGCCATAGACCCGTTTGTCGTATTTATATTTTTTTGTGTTTTCTGAAAAGGTGATAGATTGCTGAAAATCGTGTTTTTACACCAATCTTTAAATGTCCAAACAAAAACACAGGGTGTCCCCAAATGGGGCGGAAGGAGGTAGTAAGGAGGAATTCAATAAATTGGAGCTTCTTGGGGTGGGGTGCAAAATGGGAGGCTTTGAATAGATTGGAATGGAGTATGAGTGTATGTAACTGTGTTGGCCTCAGGCCGCTAGGTGCTGCATGGATTTGCTAATAGTAGTAATAGTATAGCTCAATAATTACTTTGAAATATATTTTAGAATTAATAAAAAAAAAAATCCCATTAAGGAAGTTTTTCAAAAGATAGTAAAGAGCTACATTAAAGAGGAGTGGCAATATGATCAAATAGTAAATCATATGTGAAACAAATATAAATGACTATGAATAAATAACTCTATCTTTCCAAATAATTAAATATCTTAATGTAAACATTGATTTTTTACAGTCATACATTATTGATAAACAATCCTCTCTTTAATAGGCATTTAAACTAAACAATGGTTTGGAATTCAAAGGGTAAGTAGTGATCAATAAAAGGATTTTCTTTTATAGTTTACTATTATACAATATTTTTAATTACAATTATTTTACTAGAATACAGTCCCAGTTTGATCGGGTTGTTTCCAAAAAAGGGAGACTTGTGAGTCTTTTTTTCTTCCATATATTTTTGTCTTGTTGAGGACGGCCCTTGGACATAGGGCCGAAATATTCATTCAAATTATCTCCACTGTCTTGCAAAAAGATTTCCCTATTGTTCTTCGTACTTTTGTATTTGGTAGGACAATGTGTCAGGTCCCATGATTTTTGGAATATAATATCGTTAATAAGTTGTTTTTTAGGCGGGGGGGGGGGTCGGACCATGGTGGGAGGGCCAGGGGTCAGTAATCAGGATTTATCATTGATAATGTTTTGGGGGAGGGCGGGGTATCGATCCATGGAGGACCAAAGGTCAGCTCCCATAAGTCTTGGAATAAAATATTGTTAATAAGTTGCTTTTTTTTGTGGGGGTCGGGCCATGGAGGGCCAGGGGTGAGTTGCCATAATTTTTGGAATAAAATTTCACTAACAATTTTTTTAGGGGAGCTGGTCGGGCCATGCAGAGCAAGCCAAGGGTCAACTCACTTAGGCTTTGGAATAAAATGTCTTAGATACGTTTCTTGAGTGGGGGTGGAGGTTTGGCTTATCTGATCTTTGAACTATTTTCAAAACCGTCGTCTAAGAACCTTATATGCCCCCAGGACATGACATACCACACCTGCCCCAGGGCTGTGGGGGTTTATGTTGACCCTGGAGTTTTGTTAACAAATCTTGACTTATTTTGACAAAATGGCTATCTCAAAAATTCCATCGGATGGATTTGAGGCAAAGAATGCAGGAGGGCTAGTTGTCCTCCGTCGCTTTTGACTCTTAAAAAGCGAACTAAAACTTTTTATTTCCACTAGAATGAGCTCCCTACGAAGTTATATTATCATTCCTTCCATAAAAAGCTTAGACGCCCCCGGGTTCTTGGGGCCTGTCTAAACCCCGGAGTCTTTACTGTATGATCTTGGGTCTATTTGGAACAAAATGAAAATCTCAAAATTTTGATCGGACGCATTTGGTGGAAGGGGGGTTAGTTGTCATCAGATTACTTTTGAATCTCAAAAAGGGAACTACAACTTTAAATTACTAGTCATTTGAGTCCCCTCCGAAGCTTACCTCTTCCAAAAGAACCTTATAGGCCTTCGGGCCTATAAGGCCCGAACAGTCTTTACACAGTCTTTCTCCCGGACTCTGGAGGCGGGGGGATTATGTTGACTCCGAAGCTTTTGGTATTTGATTGTTGGACTATCATAGACAGCGCAATAGCGCTGCCTAAGTAAAAAACAATGTTGGCACAATGTATTATTTATTTTTCTATACCAGGGCTCTTAGTATCGAAGGAGTTGACGTAGAAACTTCGAAAAAGGCTCATTCGATTGGGAATGGAATGGCTACAATGACAAATAGCCATTTTGTTCAGCGTAGTGGATTTCCAGATAGAAATTATGTTTTTGAGGAGGACACTCCCCCACAGCTCTCAGGGCAAGGGTTGTCAGTTATGCCATGGGGGCATATAAGGTTTCTATAGAAAGCGTTGTCGTAGAAACTTCAAAAAAGGCTCATTCGATTGGAAATTCGAAGGGCTAGTGCCCTTTTTTATAGTCGAAAGTGATTGGAGGGCACCTAACCCCCCTCTCACAACTACCTTTTCCCCAAACACATTCAATCAAAATTTGATATATCCATTTTGTTCAACGTAGTTGAAAGTTCTGGAAACTAGATCTTTGAGGATGACAACCCCCCCCCCCACAGCCATGGGGGCATATAAAGTTTCTATAGAAAGCGTTGTCGTAGAAACTTCAAAAAAGGCTCATTCGATTGGAAATTTTAATGGCTAGTGCCCTTTTTAATAGTCGAAAGTGATTAGAGAGCAACTAACACCCCTTCCACGCCCACCATTTCTCCAAACACATCCGATCAAAATTTTTCAGATAGCCATTTTGTTCAACGCAGTTGAAAGGTCCTGAAATTATATCTTTGAGTAGGACACTCCTCCCACTGTCTTCTGGGCGAGAGTTGTAAGTTATGCCCTGGGGGCATATAAGGTTTTTATAGAAAGTGTTGTCGTGCAAACATGAAAAAGCAATCATTCGATTGGAAATTCAAAGGGATAGTGCCTTTTTTAATAGTTGAAAGTAATTGGAGGGCAACTAACCCCCCTCTAACGCCCACCATTCCCCCAAACACATGCAATCAAAATTTTGAAATATCCATATATTTCAACGTAGTTTAAAGTTTTGGAAATTAGGTCTTTGAGGATGATAAACCCCTTAGAGCCTTCGGGGCAAGGGTTGTAAGTTATGCCCTGGGGGCGTATAAGGTTTTTATTAGAAACTGCTGTTGTATAAACTTCAACAAAAGCTTTTTTGATTGGAAATCGAAAGGGCTAGTGTCCTTTTGAATAGTCGAAAGTGATTGGAGAGCAACTAACCCCCCTCCTACACCCACCATTTCCCCAAACCTATTCAATCAAAATTTTGAGATAGGTATTTTGTTCAACGTAGTTGACAATTCTGGAAATTATGTTTTTGAGGATGACAAACCACCCAAACTCCTCAGGGCAAGGGTTGTAAGTTATGCCCAGGCGGCATATAAGGTTCTTATAGAAAGTGTTTTCGCAAAAACTTGAAAAAGGGCTCATTCGGTTGGAAATTTTAAGAGATAGTGCCCTTTTTAATAGTTGAAAGTAATTGGAGGACAACCATTCCCCCTCTCTCGCCTACTATTCCTCCAAAGACATGCAATCAAAGTTTTGAAATATCATTTTTGTCCAACGTTGTTGAAAGTTTTGGAAATTAGTTCTTTGAGGATGATAACCTTAGAGCCCTCAGGGCAAGGGTTGTAAGTTATGCCCTGGGGGCTTATAATGTTTTTGTAGATAGCGTTGTCGTAGAAACTTCAACAAAATCTCATTTGATTGGAAATTGAAAGGGCTAGTGTCATTTTTAATAGTCGAAAGTGATTGGAGAATAACTAACTCCCCTCTCACGCCCACCGTTTCCCCATACACATCCAATCAAAATTTTGAGATAGGTATTTTGTTCAACGTAGTTGAAAATTCTGGAAATTATGTCTTTGTGGATGAAAAACCACCCAAACCCCTCAGGGCAGGGGTTGTAAGCTCTGCCCTGGGGGCATATAAGGTTTTTATAGAAAGTGTTTTCGTAGAAACTTCAAAAAGGGTTCATTCGAGTGGAAATTTAAAGGGCTAGTGGCCATTTTAATAGTTGAAAATATTTGGAGGGCAACTAACCCCCTTCTCACAGCCACCATTCCTCAAAACACATCCAATCAAAACTTTGAGATATCTATTTTGTTCACGTAGTTAAAAGTTCTGGAAAATAGGTCTTTGAGGAGGATTACCCCCTAAGATCCCTCAGGGCAAGGGCTGTAAGTTATGCCACATTTGATTGCAAATTCAAAGGGCTAGTACCCTTTTTAATAGTCGAAATTTTTGGTGGGCAACTAACCCCCCTCTTGCGCCCACCTTTTCCCCAAACACATCCAATCAAAATTTTGAGATATTCATTTTGTTCACGTAGTCGAAAGTTCTAGAAACTAGGTCTTTGAGGATGACTCTCCCCCCACATCCCTCAAGGTAAGGGTCGTAAGTTTTGCCCGGGGGCATATAAGGTTTTAATAGAAAGTGCTGTCGTAGAAACTTCGAAAAGGGCTCATTCGATTAAAAAGTGAAAGGGCTAGTGCCCTTTTTAATAGTCGGAAGTGATTGCAGGGCAAGTAACCCCCCTCTTCACGTCCACCATTTCCCCAAACACGTTCAATCAACGTTTTTAGATTGCAATTTTGTTCAAAGTAGTTGAAAGTTCTGGAAATTAGGTCTTTGAGGATGACACCCCCCCCCCCCCAAGCCCTCAGGGCAAGGGTTGTAAGTTATGCCCTTGGAGCATACAAGGTTTTTATAGAAAGCGTTGTCGTAGAAACTTCACAAGGGGTCATTCGATTGGAAATTGAAGGGGCTAGTGCCCTTTTTAAATAGTCGAAAGTGATTGGAGAACAACTAACCCCCCTCTCACGCCCACCCTTTCACCAAACACATCCAATCAAAATTTTGAGATAGGTATTTTGTTCAATGTAGTTGAAAATTCTGGAAATTATGTCTTTGAGGATGACAAACCCCCCAACCCCTCAGGGCAGGGGTTGTAAGCTATGCCCTGAAGGCATATAAGGTTTTTATAGAAAGTGTTTTCGTAGAAACTTCAAAAAGGTCTCATTCGATTGGAAATTTAATGGGCTAGTGGCCTTTTTAATAATTGAAAGTAATTGGAGGGCAACTAACCCCCTTCTCACACCCACCATTTCTCAAAACACATACAAAAAAAATTTTTAGATATCCATTTTGTTCACGTAGTTGAAAGTTCTGGAAACTAGGTCTTTGAGGATGATTACCCCCTAAGGTCCCTCAGGGCAAGGGTTGTAAGTTATACCACATTCGATTGCAAATTCAAAGGGCTAGTGCCCTTTTTAATAGTCGAAAGTTTTGGAGGGCAACTAACCCCCCTCTTGCGCCCACCATTTCACCAAACACATCCAATCAAAATTTTGAGATATTCATTTTGTTCATGTAGTTGAAAGTTCTAGAAACTAGGTCTTTGAGGATGAATCTCCCCCCACATCCCTCAGGATAAGGGTCGTAAGTTTTGCCCGGGGGGCATATAAGGTTTTAATAGAAAAAGCTGTCGTAGAAACTTCGAAAAGGGCTCATTTGATTAAAAATTGAAAGGGCTAGTGCCCTTTTTAATAGTCGGAAGTGATTGCAGGGCAACTAACCCACCTCTCACGCCCACCATTTCCCCAAACACGTTCAATCAAAATTTTGAGATGGCGATTTTGTTCAACGTAGTTGAAAGTTCTGGAAATGAGTTCTTTGAGGATGACAACCTCCCCCCCCAAGCCCTCAGGGCAAGGGTTGTAAGTTGTGCCCTGGGAGCATATAAGGTTTTTATAGAAAGCGTTGTTGTAGAAACTTCAAAAGGGGTCATTCGATTGGAAATAAAAAAGGGCTAGTGCCCTTTGTAATAGTTGAAAGTGATTGGAGAGCAACTAACGCCCCTCTCACGCCCACCATTTCCCTAAGCACATCTAATCAAAATTTTGAGATAGCCATTTTGTTCAATGGAAAATATAAGACATATATAATAATACACAATAATACTAATATATATTATTATAGAATAGAATAGAATTTATTAACACAAAAGGTCAAAGGGTCGTGGTCACAAAAACAAAGACACTTTCATACAAACATAAATTGGCACAAAAGTATAATCTAGGCTAGTGAAATATCACCCTCACCCCTAATCTTCAAAAAACCTTTCTCTATATTTTATACCCATCGTCAGGAACATTCCGAATCTCTTTATACCTCCCACATCTTTCCTTGCTAATAAATTTATTATCTCATCTCTCTCCCAAACCTCAACCCCAAACAATTCTTTCCTTAAATCTATTATTTCACCGCACTTCCCCACAAAATGAAACAAATCTTCCTCTTTCAAGCATATGGGACAGAAGTAAGAACCAGAAGCTTGCCTAACCCCTCCCAGATATTTCCTTTTCTCACCTAATGGTAACCCATCTGACCTAACACAAATAATAAACTTTAGCTGCCTCTTTTGAAGCCCTGCCTTAAAATACAATTCTTCCCCCCACTGTTCCTTAGCCATTGCATATAACTCCAGTGATCGGGTCTCATTCAATTGCGCATGCCCCACCTTGATCTCATGGTCCCTTAACCTCTCCCTGACCCTACTTGCAACTTTTTCTTCTTTTAATCCAATCCCTAGGCCACCATTTCATAGCTCTGAAGATCCAACATCTTCCAATATCTTCATTATTTGAGATGGCCACGTATCACTCTTTGGGATCCTCAGAGCTTCTAAATATGCTGCTTTTGTTATCCTTACTCTGGGCATACTCAGAATTTTCTCCCATAGTCTTATCATCCCTACTATCCTATCATTTCTTAAAGAAATTAAACCTAGATCTTCACTCAATACTAAACTATTTGTTGAAAAATGTAGACCTAAACTCTTTTAAAACACTGAAGCTGAATCTCCTCCACCCTCTCACGAGCTATGTATCCCCACACTTCAGATCCATGATGCATAGCCGATTCAATCTTTACCTGAAATATCTGCTTATGCATCTTCAGGCTCTGTATGTTCGCCAGTTGGCTAGCAGTCACAGCATAGGCGTAGAACTTTCCTCTAGCAAGACTTACTTCATTCGCTTTCCAAATTTGCCGTTTGACGAATACTTACATCCTAAATACGTAAACTCATCCCCACTTTCTAAATCTATTCCCTCCCATTTTACTCTATCTCTACTTGTAATCTTACCCCCTTTTCTAAAAACCATAACTACCGACTTCTTTACATTCAGGCTTAGTTATTTCCTATCTATATAATCCTTAGTTCTATCCAAAAAGAACCGTAAATCCTCTTTAGACTTCGCTACTAGTGCCAGGTCATCTGCGAACATCAGCATGCATAGTTCACATACATCTAATGACACAATTGGGGCTCCTTGCTTCCTAAGAAAATCCGGCAAATCATTAATAAACAACGAAAATAGCCGCGGAGACAGGGGGCAACATTGTTTAACCACCTTTCTAGAACAAATTATATCTAAAAATTTTCCTTTAGATATAACCAGACAACCCAACCAGAGATATAACCAGATTCAACCCAACCAAACAATAATCTACCATACTTGGTGATCCAGAAAAACAAGTAAAATTCCCCACCTCTTCATCTTCTCCCAGTCTACCATTCATAATTACCATTTCTTCCTTCACCCAAAAATCTAAAAGATTCGATCACCAATTAGTCCTTCTACGGTTCTGGTCCTTACTCTGTCGCTTACCAATTTTTGAATCATCATAATACCAAGGTGATTCGGAAGGATCCCGCGATGCATAGCTCCTCCAGTTATCTCCAACTTCCTTAAATTCACCATCTGAAATCCCAGTATACGCGTTGAAGTCACCTGAAAGAATAAAATAGCTATCACCATACAATTTAACATATTTTCTCATCTCTTTTGATACCAACTATTTTCCTTCATATACGAACTATTCTGTGGTGGTATATAGACAGCTCCTATAACCAGATTTAATTCATTCATTTTTACCTTTGACCACACAATTTTCTCAGACTGACTTTTTAATCTCAAAACCGAGCGGAAACGACTTTCTCTGCATAAAACAGCAACTCCTCCGTACACTCTGCCATTCCTCGATGGTTTTCTACAAGCGCATTCACATATAAACCCCTAAAAGCAAATACAAAAACTTCTCCAGGTCTCAGCTAGACATATAATATCCCACTCATCTGACCTTCATAAATCACTTAGTTTCTGGTCACTAAATCCCTGAATATTCCAGAAACATATTTTCAAATTCATTACACCATGGCCCTAAAAATCCTATTCCGTAATTACCGGATCAAGAATAAACCTACTAGATTCGTTTCCTCTTGCCAAGCCCCTGCTTCTTGTCCGTCCATCCCAGACTCTTCTTCCCGACCCACGCGTACTCCCTCTTCCCCTTCTAGTGCTGGGTTTACGATTTGCATCTTCCAGTATTCTCTCCGCCAGTCTTTTTTTAACTCGTAGCGGTCTAACTTCCGAATCCGCTGGCCCTTGAGACATCCTAACCGGCGTCTCTGTCGCGTTGCCGTCTATGACCGTAGTATCGGATACATCACTCATAACCGATTCTGCGTCCCCATCTGCAACCCTGTCACTTTCCCCACCGGCCAAATTCACACTTGTCGCGCTGGAATTTCGGACAGTTTCGATCACTCAATGAATTTTAGGGTCGTAAGAAAACGTTCGGTCTCCAATTTGTAATTTTGTCCTCCGTAGGAATGCATCGGATCTACCTTCACTTTTTGCTTGCTCTAGAATCAGTCTCAACTTGTTTCCTGCTTCTCTTTCAGCCTTGGTATAATCAGGGGCCGCTTTCAGCCCGTATTCTCTCAGATGTCGATTTCTCCATAGAAGCGAGTCGCGAATATCTTTAGTTGAGAATCTAATTAGGACTGGTGAGACTTCTCTGGAACGAGTTTTCATTCTAAATGCGTCTTTAATGTCACTCCAGCGAATGTCTAAACTGGGCACAACCGTACCAAAACCCTGTAATAAGTCATCCTTTAGTGAACGACCCCTTGCTCCTGGGTTGAACTCGTATAGCACCAAGTTATTTTTCTTAGATTCAAATTCTAACTTTTTCAACATGAGCGAGAGTTCCTGAACTTTAGTTTCCAAAGCACTAACCTTTTTATCTTGTTTCTTCTCGAACGTAGCTCATTCCCTCCGTACAGATTCAGCGCTGGCAACGGTATTTTCAATTCGTTGCAACTTATCCGTGACCTCACCTCTCATCTTTTGCATCTCGGCTAGTAGTTCTTCCATTTTCAGCATTAGATTCTACTAAAAATAAAAATATCACGTACCTTAAATAGCCTTTATCCACCCAAAGGCTAATCGTGCATTCCGCTTTTGCCGTTTACTTCGGGGCACGGCTAAGACCAACGGATGGCTTTACTATTAGTGGCCTGTAGCGCTCTCTTTCCCACCTACTGAACTGCTGGCTATAGGTGGCAGCAAATATTTTCTCAATGGAATTTGATTGTCACTGCTGGATTTCTGGCTTCCCAAAGAAATCGTTTTGGGCTCAAAATAAACTGTTTTATCTGTATTTCGAAACAGAGTCACTTTTCCACTGGCTAGACAATTTTTACCACCTCAATTACTAATTGTTTTCACTACAATTTAATCTGGTACAACACTATCGCCATCTCTAATTGAAGTATCATATGTATATGATACTGTATATAATATATATATATATATATATATATATATCATGATATAATAATACATAATAATATAAGACAATGGAAGTGTGGTCGATTTCTAGTCTTCATTAGCGACAATTTTCCCTTGGCGGTCTTTTATGACATTTTTAATTTCCAGGATAGTCGCGTTTACACTTTTTCTGTTAAGACACAGCTTTTCACGAGTATTCCTAGCCTAAGCCATTTCCTCTTCTTAAAACGAACTACAAGCCTATTATTGCACCCTGAATTTCCAATTAAATGAGCCCCCTCCAGTGACTAACGGTTTAGACGAAGGGCTTGAGGGAACAATAATACTTGGAAGCCACATTGCTCTTTACTACGTACCCTAAAATGGGGGCATTGGATTTCTGTAGTTGCGGTGGAGCAGTGGGGATAATCGTCAGTTGATGTTGAATATCAAGCATCAGTTTTTGAAGTAGGTACTCACAGGGTTTTGGAGCTAAATACAAACTTTAGAGGAAATCAAACACTATTTATTTAATAAGCCCTTTGCAGGTTTTGATTTTTGACTGTTTATTGCGTAACTAACCTCATTTTGTTGACTTTACTGCTAGAATGTCTTTAATTCTCGACTTTTTTTTGGGAAAATCAAGCACCAATTGTGGAATTCATGCTTAAAGCATGTTAAGTTTGAGCTTCCATATTGTAAAATTATCCTCAAATTCGATAACAACGTCATAAATCCTTTAGTACCAGCTTCGGTGAAAGAAAGTACTGTTTTGTTTTTTTATTCATGAAGATGATTTTTAAAGATAATTTTTGCATTTTGTATTAGTGTTGTTTTCACGTCCATTTTATTTAATAGGACTTTTAGAACGTATTTTATTTGTGAACAAGGGGTTGTGTAGTAAATATCTTTGGATTGATTTAGGCAAAATAATCAGTTCTCGGTGAGTAGAAATCCTTAATTACCAACTTTGCTGAAATCTGAGTGAAACATGTGAAAGGAGGTGAAAGTGAAATATGTTTGCGAAATATTAGCGTTATGTTTTTGGTTTTGGTGTTCTGAGTTGCAATATTAGCCCCAGCCTTAAAACTAAAAAACTCCTTATAACTACATAGCCTTATAACTAACTAAGAACACTTTTTTGAAACCAGATTACTTGGCAAAATAATTTGGTGTAATAAAACCTAACGCCATGCGTAAAATATGTACTCTGTGTGATGTCATTTTGTATTTGTCTTATAGCAGTGAATAAACAGCTAAACAGTTATCGTTTTGGTTTCTGGTGTGGTTAATGTGACTTCGTATAGAGAATGTTCCTAAGTTCACTTTTGAATGGACTCGAACAAATATGCTTGTGGGGAAATACTTTTGGTACCAATGATTTTTTTCTCTTTAGTATTAAGCCTTATTCATTTATTAATCCTTTTAATCATTTAAAGTCCTCTTTAAATAATGTTATTATTACGTATATCATGTTTAAATTATTATTATTATTAATTGATTAAGTAGTTAAATTAATAAATTTATTATGATGTTTATAAAGATAAAAAAGCAGCGTCTTTTGATTAGTTTTGCAATTATTATAAATGATCAGCGATCACGCAAAAGTTTAAGAGACAAAAATGACACACTGACTCTCTAAACAGTATTATAAAGTAATGAAAATATATTAATTATTAACGTTAATTATAACCTTGCCTAATCAATCTCTTTTTTTGCCTTTTTACTCTTTTCGGTATAACGATGAATCGTTTATTGGTTGCCACTTGCCCCACAAAATTTGTTGGTGAATCTCGTTCTCCCTCTAGCTCTTTTACTTTTCATTTATCTTCGATTTGAGTCTTGCATCGGATATATCTGCTATCTCTTCTTTTTTTATCGTTTGCTTTATGGTATGTGTTTTTGCGTTGTACTACCCGAAAATTCTTATGATGTTCCAATAATTTTTCAGTGCTATTTCACCATTTGACATGGCCCTAAATTTACGCAAGGCTCAAGCAGTCAAATGGGCCATTTCCCCATTGACTATTAATGAGGCTATTAATTGGCTATATATATTTTCAGTGATATTTCAACATTGGATACGGCCCCAAATTTACGAAAGATTCAGGCAGTCGAATTGGCTCATGAACATGTCATTGATGGAATTGCTTATGGAAAAAAGGGCAACGAAACAGCAGCTTTTCAGTGTTTGAACAAAGCATTGCAAATTGACCCATTTAATGTTGAGGGATTAGTAGCTCGAGGAGCATTGTAAGTTCTTTTTATAATTAACTTGCGTGACCAAAGTGCTCAACATACGTGTGCTTGTAAAGTTTGGTATGTCTGTGGATTTGCGGAGTTTCACTGAGTGAAGTCGAGCTTTATTAACTTAACTTATCCAATTTACCTCATTCGGTCGAAAATTTTGCCATGTGAATTCCCCTCCCTCCTTCACAATTCGCAGAACAAAAATGTTCAGAAAACGAGAAAACACATATGGTTATTGGGATAAAAGTTCGTTCGACATGGATTCTGGCAGTAGTATGCTATTAATGATTTCTGCAACATGCCCTCCCTTTTCCCATAGGATTTCAAGTGCATGCCCTGTCGCGTCACGACATGCCCTCTGACGTCACGCCAGCCATAGGGAAGATAGCATTGGATTTCTAGCGGAGTCCTGTTACGTCACACACCCCTGTGTATTTCTATGACAGCCCTGTTACATCACGCGACACACCCTTGTGCTTTAAATAGGTTCATAGTATTTCTGTGACATCATGGCAGCCATAAGAAAAATAGCGTTGGATTTCTACCGCAGCCCTCTGACGTCACGGTACACACCCCTGTATATTTCTATGAGAGTCTGTTTTCCTAGTGGCAGACTTCCATGTAGTTTTCCCATGTAGATGTCTAGACGACTTTCCTGGAATCCAGGTGTTTTTATTTCCCTTGCCAACAGCCATTGTTTTTCTATTACCCCATGTTGGAGTCTAGACGGCTTTCCTGTACTCCAGGTGTTCTTGTTTCCCCCTATTGTTTTTCTATCTTCCCCCGTTGGAGTCTAAACAGTCATTTTATAGTGTTTAATTTGAGGTTTGTAGAATGTATACGGTAGGCCAAGAGGATCGAAAAATGATATATTGCTTCTTGTTTGAAAGATGCATAATCAATCTTTACCTTTTCCATCAACGGTCTCTACCGTTGATGGACTGCTATTACTATTAACAAGAATAATGGTATTTTCATTATGTTGAATATGCTCCAGAAAATCTGAAGGTATGCAATAGGATATATATTTGGACATGTAGGGGTTTCTATTAAATACATTTATTATTTGATTCGTGTTCATGGTGCCAAGTCTGATAAAATGTTTTCATCAGGAATAGCTTTATGATAGGTTTGAAGATGATTAATCGGTGTCAACGCAGTAATTCCTCCTAGTGATTCGGCAAAAGAGCATTCTAAACGTACATTATCTATCTGGGCGAATCCTATATCTTGAGTACCATAGAAACCCAATACAATGATACCATGAATTTTCGCAAACATTTCTTCACTTATACCATTTTCAAAAAATTCAGAATCTCGATCTAGGGATTGTATTGTCAATTCATATTGGGTCTGTAGGATTTATCAAAGGATAAATTGTAGAGAGGAAATTCATTTGCTTTACAAGCAAGCGATGAAAGTCCAAACAGTTTCAAATTTATGTGGAGATTCCATGATCCAACAGCGCTAGCACTTTTTACAAAAGCCAATACTAATTTTGGAGGAATTTCGACATTGATAAATGATGAGTCAGTATAGGTACGCGTACCCGTAGCAATATGGCGCTGATTCGTGATTGTATGAGGCACGAGATAGTTTGATATTATTTCCAGAGGCTCTTAGTTTTTCAATTGCCGAGGCAACAGAACTCCTAACTTGCTATTTTCGTGCATGAAGTATTGCCGACAAAGAGACTGTTACATCACGTGCAGCACCCAGTACTTTCCGGAAATTATAATTCGACGGTGTAGCCAGTAGCCTTTTGTTGAAATTATCACTGGGAGGCAACCACTAATGTGCTTTATGTACATCATTATATAGTTCACCTACTATTTGTAAATCTTTAGTTATTACATCTCAAAGTCTATTGGTAGTGTCATTGTATCTGTTTTATATTCATAACCCAGTGCATGCCCTCACAAAAGCTTTTAAGACATCGGAGTCATCAACATTAATTGCATATAACTTACAAAATTTGAAAGATTGTTGCTGGTGTTGGCCAATGTTCCATTTATCCAGGCACTTATTTGTCGAAATAAATTGTGTAGTACACAATTTACGTAGGATAACCCCTCGGCTTCACTTGGTTTTTCATTGCTAGATTTTTTAACACTGACATTTAAATCTATAAATGTCGAAGTCAAATCTATGAAGTAGTCTTCATTGGAATAAATTCGAAAATGTACACTTTCATAGAGTGGTTGTTGTCGATAAAATTGTTCATAGTAATCATGTTTTACACTGACATCTATATTTTCTGCGTTGAAAAGATTTAGAGATGAGTTGACTGAAGGATGAGATTCTTTATGTGGTGGATATGCCATTTTCTAGGAAAAGATATCCTTTCTGGATCTTTTTTACGCTTTGATGCTTTACGCTTCCTAGCTGAGTTGAGACTGATGAGTGATGAGGTCTTTCGCACCCTTTTTAAACCTTTTCCTAGCTGTTTCAATCGTTCTCCAATGGATCGCGCGCTCGACGTGAGATTTTGCTAAACGCCTTCTTGAATATCTTTCCCAGATCCCCAATAATGTAGTATAGAGGAGCAAAATCCGCTGTAACCGGTCCAATATATTTTTTAGCCATGAGTAGCCCAGGGCAAAACAGCTTAGCAAACCAATTGCTGAGACCGTAACTAGACATCGAAAGAACCCTGTAATAGTCTATTCCATGACCCAACTGTCGTGGTCTAAGAGTAGCAACTTAGCAATCAATATCAGGACGTACAAACTGGTTTCTATTATGCATTTCACTGAATGGGTCGAAAATGACATGTAAATACAGCCAAACCTTTTGCTATTGCTAGAGGATCACCCAATTCACTTCTTAATATTAACTGACTGAGCTCCAAATACGAAGTGTTGACTGGAATGTATTGATTGTGCTTTATATTGTAGTGGTGAATGTGGTCAGTAGAGGTTTTTCGTTCAAGAACACGTAGGAGGGGAACATTGGTATTACCGACTCTTGATCTCTCGAAAAGGAAGCGTAAAGAAAT
Organism: Artemia sp. Qi Xiang Cuo; assembly: GCF_049724085.1. Lineage (NCBI taxonomy): Eukaryota > Metazoa > Arthropoda > Branchiopoda > Anostraca > Artemiidae > Artemia > Artemia sp. Qi Xiang Cuo. The sequence continues at coordinate 51,097,388 of NC_142796.1, forward strand.
ATTGAACCGTCCGAGGAGAAGGCGGGTGGATACTCTGCGAAAATGGCACGATTTATGCCACTAGCGCTTCCAGCACTTTTGCCATTGATAATATTATGTTTAACATCAAGAACTTAACGTAAATCGTCATTGAGAATAATCTTTTCATTGTCAATGGGTGAACTAATGTAGATTTTGTCCTCTTCCTTTGAAAAGTTGAATTGAAAGGCGCCATTTTTACGATATGAAGTTTTTTGTTGATAGCACGGCATAAATCATTCATGCTTCCGAACTCCTCGTATGATAATGTGACAAAGGGTATTCATAGGAATTGATATTTTGAATTACATGTTGATCGTTAACGATCGGCCAGTCCTGTGGTCTAATTTTCACATCGTATGCATAATCCCTTCTTAGGATATTATATTTCTTTTTTATAACGCCGCCTATGAGAACAACCTCTTACCGTCCTTTCAATTTAATAACTAGAGAAAGTTTTTTCGAAAAATTACACCTTTGATTAAAAACGACATAAAGAGGATCGAAAAATTGGACATGAATCTCACATAAAAACCATTAGACATTATGAAAGCCTTTATCGGGTATCAACAAATTAAAATCAGAGTTATATCCTTGCCAAAGAACAAGCAACTGTCGCTTAACCTTGTGAGTACGTGTCTATAATACTTTTTGAATTTGAAAGGTTTCAATATTTACAACTTTTTGCAATTCATAGTAATTCAAACTAATAAGAAACTCTTCTTTTTTCATATCATAAAACCGATACGCTATAGGTTTAGTTTTTGGGATCTTTGACACTTTAAAAAGTTCAGCGTTCCACAAGTAATTTCCCTTTTCAAAAATATTTCTTATACGATTGATTCGAACAGTATCGCCAACATTAAATTTTTTCTTCCCCGCCTTTTCATTAGAATATTGTTTAAGAATTAGTCTAGTGTCACTACGATTAACTTCAAGAGGGCTAACATTGAACAAGGATCGATAAGGGCGTTTATCATAAATCAGAATGATTAATTCACAATAATAAATGAAATCAAGAGTGCTTCTGAATGTGCTATTCTTAGAAATTAAAAGCTAAACTGTTTGCACTAACCCTCAAGCCAGTGTCACCTTTATTGCAACATGGGTATGATAGAACATTTTAATTCATTTCAATAAATCCCTTTTTACGTTTAAATTAGGAAATTCACCTCCACGGTCTGTCTGAATTTTTTTTATATGAATCTTGTTCAAAGATGGATTCAAGGGCAACTTCATTGCCTCTCTTTGACTGCAGTAGAACTGCATATGCATAGCGACTAAAAACACTTATTGCAAGTAAAATTTACTTGTAGGGTTTATTGTGACGTCTTTGAATCGTGTTTAGAGTCAAAAGATCTTCTTGTATTATATGCAGATAATAAAAGGCTTTAGTTTTTCGATAGTCACGACCTCTTGTCCTATGATTTCGATGAAGAGTATAACTGGGTTCCTTTTGTAAACACTCTTTTGCTAGCTTCTTTTCAATTCCAGTAACCTGAGCAAGTGTGGTGGGAGAATTTAAACTTCCTGGTTCTCCAATATTTTCATAAACACCTTTCAAAACTTGATCCAATTTTGAACGTAAACGTGGTGTGAAGCGACCGCTACTCTTTTGTGTACCACTGGGTGATGATGAGTCAATACGTCTTCAAATCAATGTTTCTACTAGGGGTGCTAGTATTTTCAAGGAACGATTTTAAATCATCATCTTCTACCTTTAGTGTTGTTGATGGACTATGTTCCTTTATTTTCTTTGGAATTTGCTTATTTCCATAAGACTTTTGGGAAAATCTGACGTCTTTGAAAAGTTACATGAATGACTATCAAATGATTCGAGTGTTTTACGATTTGCAATCAAATCCGATAATAAATCAACTAAATTGTAACTATTGCCCTGGATTATAACTTCTTGCTTTTTTCATCAATTTGTTCATTTTCAGCGACATAGGCCAAGAGTCTTTTACTTTGCTCACGATAGGATGGGGACAACAATTCTACCACACTTGCTAATAAATCTTCTTTTTTTCGGCTTTTTCAATGTTTCAAAACTTCTACTACTTTCTGAAGATTGATCCAGGAAATTTACTTTAAAAGGTTCTTCACGATATGTTTTATGTTTGTTTACACGTCGAAGGGCATTTTGAACTAAAATCGATTTTTCATCATCGGCAATTGTTTCATTGTTAATAAATTTATCAAGATTATTTTCAAAGCGCTCTTAAGGTGAAAGAGCAAGTTCAATTGGTGTCAATATATAGGGTTTAGCCATTTCTAGATAATGCTATTTACAAGTCTGGTGATTATCGGCAGTAACAATGGAAAGAAATTACCACCTGCTTGAACAAGACGTTTTCTTTACACTTCGCTTTCTTTTTGCAAGCTAGAGCTCGTACAAGTGACCATTTTCGCTTTTCCTGTTGCCTTACACCTTCCTGTAGATTAACATTAACTTCCCTTAAATCTGAACAAAAAATAGATAAGGGTTTGATAACTTCCTTTTCTACACTATTCTTGAGTATCGCTTTCCTAAGCCGCGGTTTTGAGTTGGCTAGCATGGAAAATAAACTTCGATACTCATGTAGCTTCTTCAACCTCCTGATAGCGACTAATGACCTTTTTTACTATTCACAGGTAGATATTGCTGGTTGCACAGGGGTTATTGTATTGATCTTGCCTTCTTATTTGGAGAAGGAAGAGCTGGGATATTCTGGAAAAGAAAACAGGATTTAATATAAAATAGTGCTTGCTTCTACAGGAGAAAACAAAATATGCTATAAATTAATGCCCCCTTCTAGAAACCATAGTTTTTCGTTATAAGACCTCCCCTCCAACCTTTAAAAATATTGTATTTATCGTCTAGGTGCTGGATAGAACTCCATTTCCTTGGCCTGATGTTTTCTAATTGGCAAAAATAATTTATTATTCGTCTAAGAGGCGATGAAATCCAAGAATCTGAAATTAAGATCTTTAAATGACTTTAAAATTCCGTCTTCAAAATAGCAACCCAGGGCCGGCGTTTTCTCATTGCCGGAAACCCCTCTCCAATGTCTTGTCATTTCATCATATATCAAAGCTAAGGAAACTAGAAATCAAATAATAGGCAATAGCACTTGAGCTAGAGACCTGCTCACGTCTTTATACACAGATATCTCAAGCTTTTTTTTTAAAACGTATGTAAAAAGTTGTGGGCTCAAAGGGAAAATACCAGACAGAGTTTTAGTGTAGGCTTATATCTGACCTTGTTAAGGGGGAGGAGGTGATACATAATGTTCTTGTTTTTATCATTTAGAAAAATCTCCCCCGCTCCTACTCATTAAACACATAAATAATGCACTTTTCACGTGATTTTAACTAAAGCGGCCAATTTTCCTTTACAAATGGCAGGTGCGAAACCCTCTAACTGCTAATTCATAAAAGAACCCTTTTTCACTCTATTATTTAACAATATGTATTACGATAGTCACTCACTGGAAACTAATTCCATATCTGACAGCGTGCTAAAATTAAGGTTTTATTCTAATATACCTGCTTATGAAAATGTTTAAGGTAGGTTGAATTGACCTATTCAGGATTATTAAGATTTAACGTCAAAAGAGAGACATATGGTGATTACTGTCTAGTCCAATTAGTTGACGGGTGTTAGTTTACCCTTTAGCTGGAATACAGAAACGGTGCATTGCAAAATTTAAAACGAGAAAACAGTGCATATTTGACGAAAGGAATAATTTCTTTTGAAAAGATTAATTGCTATCGAATGGGGGGGGGGTTGAGGGTTGGGTTTTTATACGGTAAAAAGAGGGTATTGTAAGCTTTAAACCGAGTATAAACAATGCAGTGCACATGGAGGGGTTTGAGGGAGGGGGTATAGAAAAAGGGACTTGCTCTCGATTAGCGAAAAACCTAGAGACATGAAAAAGTTTCAATAGAGAATGTGACTTACTTCTTGATATGATCGAGACATAATCGCTTTTTTTATGAGACTTGTATCACTATTGAGAGTCAAATGAATACTGATGAGAAATATTCCCTCCCTTGACCTTTTATACAATTCCTAGAACACACAGGGATCTTCTATTTTCAAGGGAACACCTGGAGTCTAGGAAAGCCGTATGGACTCCAACATGGGGTAATCGAAAAACAATGGGTTTTGCCAGGGTAAATAAAAAAAACCTGGATTCCAGGAAAGTCGTCTAGACATCTATATGGGAAAAAAATGGATGTCTGCCACCTGGAAAACAGGACTTTCATAGAAATACACAGGGGTATGTACCGTGATGTCACAGAAATAATATGAACCTATTTAAAGGACGAGGGTGTGTTGCGTGATGTAACCGGGTTGTCATAGAAATACACAGGGGTGTGTCGCGTGACGTAACAGGGCTCCGCTAGAAATCCAATGCTATTTTCCCTATGGCTGGCGTGACGTCAGAGGGCACGTCGTTACATAACAGGGCATGCGCTTGAAATCCTATTGGAAAAGGGAGGGCATGCTGCAGAAATCATTAATAGCATACTACTTTTGGCGTTGATGAAAACCCAGGAAAACAAGTTGTTCATTCGGGTAAGTTTTGATATTTTTAAACTGGTAATTTAAAAAACTTTTTTCAAAGCATTTTTTTTTTTTAATATAAACGGGCTACATTAAACCAAAATAATCAGAAATAAAGTAAACTAATTTTTCAAGCATAAAACTACCACAAATCACCTTTAATAAATGAATGAAACCCAAAAAGAACAGAAAATACAATAAATAACCGAGTCAAACTCAAAGCCAGCAGAAATTAAAATGAGTACGACTGACACCCTCCTTGCCTTCTGAAGACGAGAACATAATTTGCACTTACTTAAAAAAAACAATAGTTGTGGATTGACAGTTTAATATACATATACTGATATTTATCCCTTAAAGTCTTGTCGATTTATTAAAGTTAAACAGGGGAAAACATTTAAAATGTATTTTGTTTTCAGTAAAGTGCAAGTCTTGTTCTGCTCTGGGTAAACCCTCCAGAGGAAATTTTCTGCGGGGGCAACTTTCTAATAGGGGGCGGGGTATTTGTGGGAAAACTTTTCCACGGAGGAGGGGATTTCTGGCATAATTTTAAAATTAATCAGAAATTAAAATCTTTTTCTTGAAATTGCGCTAAGAATTTTTCACCCAGAATTATCTGCAATAAATTGCCCGGGCGAATTTGAGCTAGAGTGGAATTACCTCGGGGGAATTTTCCTAGCGGGGGTACTTTAAGTGGGAAGGACTTTGCCGTGGGAGGGAAGGAATTTTTCATGGAGTGGGAGCCAGATTTCTTGGCTCCCACTTCCACACTTTGATACCTTCCTCTATACGCTAAAGTTTTACTTTTTGTTCAAATTATTTAAGAATGACTCCTGAAACACAAGGGTCGTTTTATCAGGATAATATCCTTTTTTGAAAGTTCTATTAAAAAAATAAGCGTAAAGAGTGAAGTATTGAGGAGGGGACAACTCTCTCATATACGTTTATAACTTTGGTAAGTTTTGATGTTGCTCCTTACTTTCAGTTGAAAAAAAAATTGTTTTTTGTATTTAATTTTGCACGAATCCGTATTTTGGCTTGCTGTTTGTGTGTTGGAGAAAATTTGATAGAATTTTGACTCAAATAAAATTTTCAGTTAAAACCTTACAAATTCTCTCCCCTTAAGTCCAGCTATCCTGAGCTGCTCACTTTGGAAAGTACCTTGGAGGTGGGACATCCACGCAGAATTTTTCCCAGTCCTAAGTGAGTCATACCAATCACGGAGCTGTGACAGCAATAAAAAAAAATGGTCATTAGAAATTAGCCCAAAAATAACCCCAAAAATACATGCTATCTGAACAAGGCCACTTAAGTGGAATATAGCGCTGTTTCACAAAGGAACAATATCCTATTCATCACCACAATATCCTTTCGAGATATTGTCCTGATGCACTGACTTTCTGTTTACTAGGATGCCTAGCAGTAAAAAGACGCCATGACCACACAGCTGAGGGGCTGACACATCTCACTACAACACTGGTCACTATTCAAAAGAATACTCGTACCGTTCGCTGTGAACTCAAAGTTCGTTCAAACATACCACTAATTAACATTTCACTACGTACTTTTTCACTGACTTTTGATTTCACCAGCTTTTGATTTAGGCTTAGGATGTAGTGTCGTGTAAGGATAGTTTACGGTAATATGGAGCTTCAGTGCAACTGTGATAACTTTTCGCTCTATTAGACTTCCGTAAATTTTTTGGAAATCTCTTTAAACATTAATGTTTTTCAAGGTTGAAGACAGCGTCATTGATTTTTGTCTTTATCCAACTGTTGACTTTTGAGCTTGGGTTACTTAAGCTCTATGCCTTATAAATTTAATGTATTTTGTTTGTCTGGTTATTGATGATTTTACTTTACCGTGGAACTGATAAAAAGTTTGTTGTAATAGTCGTTGCTTTTTTTTATTCATGAGTTCCTCTTATTGTGGAACTAATAAAAAGTTTGTTGTAACACTGGTCGTTTTTGATCAGTGATGAGTCCACCTTCTTGGGGAAGTAATAAAAAGTTTTTCGTAACAGCTGCTGAAAAATGTCGATTGTTGGCTGAGATGGCTTTACTTCAGCACTGATAACGTCTATACTGTTAAAGTAACTGCCTGTAATTGGCATATCTGAGCCAGCTATAATCCGGAACACAGCTGTTCTGCCTGAACGTGAGAATACGTGAGAAGAGAGTGGTCCTCAAAGTCCCTTTTACTTTCTTCGGTTGGCTCTGCGTTATGGCTTTCGTTGTGGCCAGATTGAGATCCATGTAGCCAGTTCTTGCGACAGAATTGGTATGTTATGGGGGGTCACCATTTTTCTGAAAGAGACAAAACGACAGCGATGGTTCGAGCAGTCAAAACGAACATTAATGAAAAAAAATCTCCTAGGGGACTGACAGAAGTCGTCTCTGGATTGAAAACGACTGATGTTTTCTAAAGATAAGGTTGGTCCGATTTTTTGTCAATGAGTTTACGGGAATATCTCTAGAAAGAAAATTTGCAGCAATGTTAGACTTGCCTTTCGCTTACTTTATTTCAAAACTGGTTTGTGGCCGCAATATCCACCTGCAGAGTTTTTTTTTTAAGGTTCTTTAATTCTATGTAAGTATTTTAAGGACAGTTGGTCTGTTCGCAAAGTGACGTGGCTCCTAAGGAGAAAACATTGGTAAAGATGCGTAAAGTAAATAATGCTCAGGCACTCTTTTTCAACTACAGAATATTTTTTTCACCTTTAATTAAAGCTCGACTTCCATAATTGACCATATGTTCTTTTCCGTTACGTTTTTTCGTAAGAATTGCACCTAGGGCAAGGTTGCTTGCATCGGTTGTCAGTATAAACGGTTTTCCGAGGTGCGGGAGGATCTAGCATAGGTTCTGACATGAGGGTGTTTTTAAGTATTCAAAAGCACCTTCAGCTTTAGTAGTGAAGTGAAATGGACGGTCAATGGACGGATATGGATGGAAAAGTCCTTGATGGATTTTCTAAAAAAAAAAAACGTTTATGGTGCGTTATTGTTTCAAATTCTTCGAGTTTCAAATTTGTCTTACTGCTCTGCTCGTGCCATCAGCTGTTACAAACGTTGTTTTCTCACGAACGGATTCCTTGACATTCAGTTGATAGTAGCCACTTATGAGGTCGATGCTGGTGGAAAAATTTGTTCCTAGAGATGTCATAGACTGTAACTGTATATCTGTGAGGTGTGGTAGACTAAACTGTGAAAAGAATTCTGCCTGTGATAGTTAATAGTCAGGTGACGATTCCGCTTTACTGGGACTGTTTCTCAATGGTACTAGTTTGTCTTAAGAATAGAGTTATAGTGTTGAGTTTTCTAATGTTAGGACAGTGCCGATTACTGAGCCTTTTGGCAAAGCTATTATTTCGGTTGTGGGGCTAAAGACTAAGGCGTAGCCTGCTTTTTCTTCAGTCCAAATGACCGGCCGCCAGGCAAGAGCCTGGGCGGCTGGTGAGTAACAAATCAGTACGTTCATTGATCGGAAACAAAGTAGAGTCTATCTTGATTGCCATTTTTTTGAAGATGAATTGTTCTAGTCGCTCTTTGGACACCGTCGCAATGGGAGCAGACTGTCCTCTTTCCTGATGGTTTTCTTCCATGAAGTGGTTGTCTGCGTCATGTTTGGTAATTGATATATAGTGAGTCCTCACATTCATTCGAGTATTCATTACTGCAAAATGTCTGAATTCTGGATTTGTGTCCTTTTTGATGTTAATCTCCAAAATTCCTGTGTCAATAATCATTTTGTCTCCTTTCAGAGGAAAGGAGCAGAAATCCTAAGAAACGCTCATATGATAAATTTTCAACAACAATCAAAGATACCACAAAGGTGTGACCTTTTTAAAATAAAGGTAATTTCAATTGACACAGTGTTTATGACCAGTAATACTCGCCAAGTTGTCCTGTACATGATTTTCTAGTTTGCTGAACTGCCAAAAACGGTCGAAAAAATATAGAAGAACAGAGTAAATTTGCCATTGATCCTTTGCCATTGATTTGCCATTTGCCATTGACATCTATGAGACTTGAAAAGAATACGCTGTGAGTGGAAAAATTTGGCAGTATGAGTAAGTTTTGAGGCGAATGCAGGAAATTGTGGACTTCAGTAACCATAAATACATGAGAAATACGTGCACTGTGATAAAAAACTTCAACTGCTATAGGCGGACTGGCGAAGCATACTCTCTTTCCTCCGAAAAGGAGACAGAGAGGTTGCATGTTTCTTACTGCTGGAATGTGGATTTTCTTCTTCTTCACTTGCTTCGACGGTGTTAAGGGAAAGTCTTTGTTGGGCATTTATGATTTCAACAGTTCTGAGTTCATGTTCTACTACCCGTACTGATGTTTCAAGAATATCTGTTAACCTTGTAAGAATATGAATCAGTTTAGGTTCAAGACCCAGTTTGAAATTTTCGTGCATCCTTGCCCCAAAATGGTCATTTTCTGCGTAACCTACTTTTTGTCCTCTGGCAACTTGGACTTGGTCAACATATTCTTTACCGATTGGCTAGGTTTAAGATAGATACTGCTATTAATTAATATTTCAGTTACTATGAGCTAGAGTTCATTCTTCATTATAATGATGGTCTCTTACTAGGTTGCTATCTACTGCTGTAACCCAAATTTCCAGTGCCCTGCTAGCTGAGGAGGAAAATCGGAGAAAAAAAAAGATGCCTTCGATGCAAAATATCGCGTATTCAGCCACTGTTCTTGTTTTTCAAGCCAATAGATTTTCCTTGTTGTTAAAGCCAAGGGACTGTAAGTTTCCTATACAGGGCATTTGGACTAGGTAGTTCTAATGGTGTATTTCCTGTATTGGTCTGACTCTGTTTTTAGGAGTTATGGGCTGCTGTCGTTTCTACTAAGGGACGTGATAGTCTCTTATTAGGTTGCTAGTTACCGCTGCAACCCGAATTTGTTCTTTACTATAGATATTTTGCAGTTTACATAATAGCAATATATCTATAGTTTACATAGTTTTTTTTTCAATTTACATAAGACCTTAATCTTTACCTCCCCTTACGTTGAAATCACAAACAGGAAAAAGCCTACTGCTTTTTCTTAGTTTGAATAGTAAGATACAAACCTCAGAGAATCAAGCGGCTAAGTAAGTCAAATACGGCATCATACTCTAGAAAAGTTTACCGATGATAGTGCTGCAACTAAAGCCTACTACTATTGATTAATATTTTAGTTACTATGAGCTAGCGTTTGCTCTTTTTTATAATTTTGAACCGAGAGATGAAATATAATTATTTTATTTAAAATTTTCAGGAATTACTTTAGTTTCGAATGACGAATCAGACTTCTTTTCAAATCCTAAGAAAAATTATTGCATTTTATACAATCATATCTACAATGCAACAGTATAGGCACAACTATATACATACTTTTATAAAGTTAAAAATCATATTTTGATCTTTGTATGCAAGATGATGTTAATAACAATTGCTACTACAGTGTTATAGAAAAATGATGTATTTCGTAAAAAATGTTTCTATTTAGAAAAATGTTTTGATTACAAAAGGCACTAGATGCAGGAAATTTCGTTAGAATGAGCCATTAAACAGCTGTGTATGTTTTCTAGTGCCCCGCTAGCTGAGGAGAAAGAACGGAAGAGAAAAAAGATGCCGTTTATGCAGAAAATCGTAGTCCAAACAGCTTTTCTTGCTTTTCAAGCGAACATATTTTCTTCGTTTTTCAAGCCAAGGGACAGTTAGTTTCCTATACAGGGGTATTAGACAAGGTGGGTTCTAATAGCGTACTTTGTTTTTGGATCTGAATATATTTTTAGGAGCTATTGACAATTTTGTTTTTTTACAATGAGACGGGATTGGCTCTTACTAGATTGCTAGCTACCACTGAAACCCGGATAATGTTGTATTTTAACCTTTGATGTTGACAAGCACAGAAGAACGTTTTTTTCACTTTAGGTACTGAAAAATCTTTCTTAACTTGACAAGGAAATCCCAAAATTTTCATCGACAGTCTAGACTTTTCACCTTAATTCCCTTAGTGTCATTAGTTACAGCAATCGCAGTAGAAGTATCAATAGTATGCCTATAGTGGCTTCTGGTTAGTTCAAAATTCGCCACAATTTATCCTGAAAGGTCCAACTTACTAATTTAAGCCGTTCCTGAGATATTGCCGCGCCACCCTTTTGAAAATCTACATGCTCGTATTTCGTTTTGATTTAGTTCAGTATACACCTAAATATTCCATGAAAGCTTCACCTTAATACCCTTAGCTTGCGTAGTAGCAATAGTTGTAGTAGTAGTAGCGGCATTAGTAGCAGCATGTACAAAAAACCTTTAGTTTTCAACAATATCCCCCTCCACAGACGCTGAAATTTTCAACTTAAGAGCATAAATCGTTCCTGAAGCATTGCTGACCTCTTGACAAGCTTTCTTTGCATAGTGTGTTTCGATTTAATTCAGTACTGTTTCAATATTCCCCAAATTTTTCACCTTAATGCCCTTAGCTTTAGTAGTAGTAGTAGTACTAATAGTAGTAATAATAGCAGTAGAATTATTAATAGTAGCCTTAGCTTTAGTAGCAGTAGTAGTAGTAGCAGTAGTAGTAGCATCAGTAGCAGTAGTAGAAGAAGCAACAGTATTAGAATGCAAATATTGTCTTCCCTTCAACATCTCCCAAAACAAGCCCTGTAAGTTTCAACTTCACACAACAAACTGTTCCTAAGATATTGCTGTTACGCCCTTTCGACAACCTGCATATAGAACGGAGTTTTGTGATTCAGCTCAACTTCCCCCTCAATATTCCTTGAAAATTTCACCTTCATACCCTTAGCCATACTTTTAATAGTAGTCATAGTAGTAGCAGTATTTATACTAGCAGTACTAGTTGAAGGACTAGTAGTAGTAGCCGTAATAGCTCTAGTGCTAGTAGCAGCTACTGTGAATAGTAGCAGTATTAACATATTGCCTTTTGGTCAGTTTAACATCCCTATTGTCAAGCCCGGGAAGTTTCAACTTGATAAAATTAGCCTCTGCTATGACATTTGCGATATGCTATATATTGTGCTATATATGCGATATACGATATGTATATATTTATACTTCTAATTTAGTTTAACTTTCCCTTCAACATTTCCCGAAATTGGCATCTTTATATTCATAGCTTCACAAGTAGTTTTAATAGAAGGTAGGTGGAGTAGTAGTAGTAGTAGTAGAAGTAGTAGTAGTATTAGCAGTAGTAGTAGTAGTAATAGTAATAGCAATAGCAGTAGCAGCAGTAGTAAAAGTAGTTATGGTAGTAGTTTTAGTAGAAGCGTGCACATATTGCCTTTTGGTCAATTGATCTTCCCCTTTAAGTATTATTTGAATATTCCAACGTAATAGTCAAATCTATTCTTGAGATATGCCCTTTTGACAATATAGAAGCAAATGGTGTGTTTTGATTTAGTTCAAACTTCCTTTCAATGCTCTCTCAAATTTTCATCTTCATACGCCTAGCCTTAACAGTACTAGTATAACAGTGGTAGTGGTAGTATTAGGAGAAGTAGTAGCAATAGTAGTGATGTGTAAGTAGTGGTAGTAACAGTAGTAGGAGCAGCATTAATTGCAGTAGTAGCATGCACGTGTTACTTTTTGGTCATTTGGACATCTCCCTCGTGATACGCCGGAAGTTCCACCATGATACGGTAAGTTTTCCAAAAAATGTTGCTAAAACGCCCTTTTCATCTTAATGCTCTTAGCCTTACAAGTAGTTGCAATAGAAGTAGTGATTGGAATGATTAAGTAGTAGTAAAAGTAGTAGTAGCAGTAAAAGTAGCAGTGATAGTAATATTAGTAGTAACATGCGCATATTGCCTTTTGTTCAATTGATCTTCACCTCAGAGCATTCTCTGAAAGTTGCAGGTTAATATGCAAATCCATTCTTGAGATACGCTCTTTTGACAATCCACATGCACATAGTGCGTTTTGGATTAGTAACAACTTCCAATCAGCATTCTCTCAAAATTTCACCTTTGTGCGCTAAGCCTTAATATTACTAGTATCATAGTACTAGCAGTAGTAGTAAAAGCAGTAGTTGCAGTAATAATGTTGTATTAGTAGTAGTAGTAACAATATTAGCAGCAGTATTAATAGTAACAAATAAATGTTGCCTTTTGGTCAGTTGAATATCCCTCTCATGATGCCTCAGAAGTTTCATCTTGATACGGTGAGCCATTCTAAAAATATCGCTGATATGCCCTGTTCGGAAACTTTGTGCACGTGTTATATTTGGATTTAGTTCCCCTCAACATTTCCTCAGGTGTTCGTTTCAGTATCCTCAGCCTTGGTAGTACTCGTTGCAGAAGCAGTAGTAGTTTTAATGGTAGTAGTGATTGTAGTAGTAGAAATAGTGGTAGTTGTAGTAGTAGTAGTAGTAGTAGTGTGCAAATATTTATTATTATTTATTTATTGAAAAACCCGCCAAATCAACACACAACAAGACGGAGCACTTAAAAAAAGAAAAAAAGAAAGATAAAAGAAAGGCACAAACTACAACAAACTGAACCAACAAAGAAAACGAATCACTGAATGAGCAGATGGACCATTCGTGTAGATTTTGGCGTATTTTTCTATTTTGCTTTGCTACTCGTCTAGCGACGGTGACGTCAGGGTCTGCGACTTTAAATTCGTCAATTACATGCGAATTCCTATACCATGGAGGTAGACGAAGCAAATACGTCGCAAAACGAAAAGACATCGCTCTGATTTTATTCTAGTCACTTTGAGTGAGAAGTTTCCAGAAGGGTGTGGTATATAAAATATGAGGAAGAGCGATGGTGTTTTACAAGCTTGCTAGAAGCTGCCGGTTGAATCGGAGTTTGCACGGTACAATTGAAGCGAAAGACGCTGAAATTCGTCGTTTAAGCTGTTCGAGGAGAATTTTTCGTGTGTGATAGACGAACTTATGGGTAAACCTAGATAAATGAGGTGATCCACTGGCTGGACAGAGCTAGAACCAAGGGCAATGGTAGGAACACAAAAATCAGTTTTCCAATTGAATAGGACGATTTTCGATTTTGAAGAGTTGAACTAAAGTCCGACTTTGAGATATTCGGCTTCAAGGATTTCGAAGATATCAATTGCCCGCTGAAGGGTTCGGCTAAGATTCAGGATGTCGTCCGCGTAAAATACCAAAGACAAGTTAGCAAATGACAGAATCAGCGAAGATGGACATTGATCTTGTGCATCAAGGACACAGCTATTGAAAAGGTCGGGAGAGGTGACTGCTCCTTGACGCGCTCCTTTCTTGACTGGAACCGGTTGGGTGCGCGGAATGGGGGTCAAACCCTTGTCAGGAGATAGCTTCAGTCGGATCCGTAATCTAGAATATACATTCCCGAGAGAAGTAATGACAGATAGATTCACCACGTCTACCGGCCTTCAGAGGCATCACAGCATAGATTAGAGAGTCGGAAGCCATTATAATTTTGTTTCCTGTCAAACTAAGGTTTTCTCCACAAAATTTGGCATCTATCAAGACATTAACAACGACTGTTAATTCATCAAGACATCCAGTTCCTCGCTTGAAGCGGAACTGATGTGGAGGAGTGTAGTATACATTTTTGAGTTCCTGTATAAACAGTAACTCGAAGAGCTTGCACAGTGACGTAGCTACAGTTATCGGACGGACTTATGTGCACTAAACTTCGGATTTCCCCTTTTTAGAAATGGGAGTCAGATCTCCGATGCAGAAAGAGGCAGGTACAATCCCTTGAGAGAAAATCATCTGCATAAGCAGTGAGAGGTGTGCCGCGAGAAGTTTACCTCCGTGTTTCAAGTGGATCGCACTGACTTCGTCAATGCCCGATGAGTCTTTCCATTTGAGTCTACGGATGGCATCTTCAACAGAGCGGGTACTACCGATAAAATCTTCATCGGATGAGAAGATAGAAACTGATCTAAGGCAGCCTCGTAAGATTGTTCGATGCAGGGGTCACGGGGTGAGAACTCCGATTCGTAATAGGCATACCATTCATCTTCAGGGATGTCGGCTGGAGATGGTGACGAAGAATTTGTTGCAGAACGAGAGACAAACTTGAAGATCCTACTTCTATCTTGTTTGGCACGGGCAGAATAACGATTGACTAAATTTTTCCGATGCCGAGCCAGGGCCTTAGAAAACTTTTGCTTCCTGAAAATCCGTATGCTGTTCACAAGACCCATATTCGGACGTCCACACTCTTTCCATACTGAAAACCAAAATTTTGCTGGACTACATGATATGACCAGATCTGGATTTGACGACCACCCGGGAATGATTCCTTTACGAATTCGTTGCAGAGGAACAGCTTGTTTTTCTGCGAAGCGAAGAGCATGGTAGATATCTGCACAATATATATCTAGACAAATCGAAACCTCTTTTTGAGGTAACTGGAGTGACTTCTGAAGGATATGAAATGGGACGCTAATTTTATTCAGGACTGAATCTACCGACTCGATGAATAGGGCTTGATCGATTTTCGACCAGTTACGACAGTTTCGAGGTGCTGAAGGAGGAAGAGGTGTGGTTTGGTGACCAGAAGATGGCATACCGACAGAGCAAGTTATTGATAATTATTTATGTTAAATTTCTTTTCTGATTTGACCTTGAACACGATTTCGGCAATGTTTTTCTTCTTGACTGTGATTTTCTTTTATCCCCCACCCCTTCTTCTATTATTCTGTTTCTATTCTAGCCATTTGTTAAATTCTTATCGACAATTTTTATGCTTGATTAGTGTTTCTTTTCTTGCTGTATTATTTGTTTCTTCGTTTTGCTTTGTCTATTTCTTTTTGACATATGAAGCGAATTCTGCTCTATTAGAGCTTGTGATAGCGTTTGGAAAGTAAATATTATCTTATCTGCTCGCAAGTCGGACGATACTACAATGTGGTCCAGGTTAGAAGTTCGCGAGGACGTGTGAACATACGTAAAATCGGACGATTTATCTAAAACCCACAAGAAATCACTAAATAAACCCTTAGCTAGTGTTGTACCCGGCGACGCTTGAGAATTCAGCTTGGACAGATTACAATTAAAGTCACCGGCTATAATGCAAGGTAAACGTAAGTACTGACTTTTATCCATACACAAATCTAGTTTTTCCCAAGACAGCACTCACGAGCACTCAGACTGGTCATTATTGTACTCTTTGAGAAAATACACACTAATAGGCACAAAACAATCAGATGTTACCGCTAGATAATAATTCTTGGTATTAAAAATACTAGAACGGAGAGCTGATTTCACAAACGTAACAAGTCCACCCGAGAGTCGGCCTCTGTTGTTCAGCTGTCTAGCGGGTATACAACAAGTTTTCTTATCCTCAAGCTCGAGTATGTTCAGATCAAGTTCAATAAAAAAATTTTCTAGGAAACAAATTATACTAAACTCAAAACAAAGGCTTTTTGGAACCGGAAATTTATTGATAAAAGAACCTTGAATATTCCACGAAAAAAACGTTAGTGGAGAGGTTATTAGTTTAAGGGTTTACGGTTTTTCGGGCACTTCACACTATAGCAAGTATGACCCTGCTTCTTGCAACCAACTCAAAAGGTTGCCTTCTGACACAGGGTATCGGACGTAGATTTGTGATCGGCGTAGCCGCATTTGGAGAAAAAGAACCGTTCTTACAATCTGCAGCTAGGCGACCGATTGCGTGGCAATTAAAGCAGCGGTAAGAACACGAACTCTTCAACTGGGAGGCGTTCATATCCGATTTTCATTGAAACTTTGAGAAAGGTATCGAGGTCGTTTCGTGTCGGAAAGTAGACTTTAAGTGTTCGAGACTTGCCACACTGTAGGGTTTTATTGCATTTGGGGATTAGCTGTTTTAGAGACTGTTCGTCTAGATTCTCCGGCACTCGCTTGATCGCAGCTAAAAAAGCAGGTTCCTTGAGGAACCTGCTCAATGTATTTGTATTTGACAGGGAATGTATTTGACAAGCTTCACCAATCACAGGAATATTATAAAGAACTTTTAGTAGGCGTGCTACTTTTCCTTGGTAAAGAATTTAATGCACCAAAACTCGTATAGGCACAGTGTGTTCCTCTGAGAAGCCCACGGTGAAGGTGATTTGAGAATATTTCATTAGATTTGAGGCGTTCTGCTTTTAAGTTTATGATGGCTTACATTTAATAATGACAACGCTGCACGTCTATGGGCCCTTTTTTTGTTGATAATGTTTGGTTGTACTGTTTGTCCAAGGTGACAGGATGGGTGACTAATGTCAAAGCCTCGTTCAAGTGTTTATCTGTCTTAATTACTAAAGTAGGAAAATAGTTGGTTTTCATCGAATAATTACCCTTAACACATTATATTTTGGATAGAACTATCTGAAGTTGCTAAGCCAAGCTTTCGTTCGATTGAACCATGTTTCTGCTTTTGATTGGAAAGCTCTGTTCTAGCAGGCAAGCAGGCAGGGACCAGTTTCAAATCGACTTATAAAGCGATTAAGATATGCGACGGTTACCAGGCCTCATCACCAAAGAAATTGGAGTTTTCCCCTTGCTCCTCTCTAAGTAGTAGTATTAGAAAGTGGTATTAGAACTCATTCATGCAATAGACTATTTTAGATATTGTGGAGCGTTGACAACTTCAGTGTTGTGGTAGATGTAAGAAAAATAAAAACCTGGTTCCAATTTGAAGGCAAGGGAGGGACTCCTCAGTAGCAATTAGCTGTTATGCATTGGTCATCTGTTTGATGAGGGGCATCTTTTGCTAGTGGATCTACCTTTTATTTACGTTCGATACATTTAAGGGTAAAAACAATTCGGCTTGTATCCACTGCGAAAAGGGACGTGCAAGCCGAAAGAGGTTGATAGAGCACGGTAATTTTCTTGGTTAAGGGGTTAGAAACTTCAACAACTTAATTCACCTTTTATTTAACTAAAATAATTAGAAAAAAAGAATTCAAAACCAACTACGGGAACTTTAATAAGGAATCAGTTGTTAGACCACGGTGGGTGAGGGATTAGGGATGTGGGGCTATGTAATTCTACAGACTAATCTATCTTTCTTTTATTTTTAGTGTGTCTTATCTTTAGCATTATGATTATGAAAAGCTTTACAGTGACAACAAGGTTCGATAAGATCGGAGCGCAAAATTTTGAACTCTTTCATGAGACATACCATTTAAAAGGTTTTGAAAGGTTGACAACTTCAATTTTAATGTTCATATAGAAAACAAGAATTCGGGTTAAAGTCTGATACAGTCTAGAGACTTGAAAGCAACATTAGACTGTTCGACCATGGTCATCTTTGTCGATAAGGGGCTTGCAATTTTGTCTAAGTTGGTGTGCCTATTATTGGCTCCTAGTATGCACTTTAGATTAAGAAAATTCATTTGTCTATATTTCATTTGTTCGGATATATTCTAGGTTAATACAATTTGTCTTTATGCAATTATGTAGCAATTATAAATAAAAATGCATTTCATAGGAGTAGTTTTAACGCTATCAGAGGCATTGCTATAGCTTTGCTTATAGTAAAGACCGTAAGGCTTCAATGTTTTATTACTGTTTTTTTCCAGAGGCAGTTCATATGGAAGGGATGGTCTAATAAATTTCAGAGGGGGTTCATTTCACTGGAAATGGGAAGTTCTTGTGCCCTTTTTAAGGGTAAAAATGATTGGAGGGCAAGTAGCCAACCCCTCCAGAATGCAGGGAGATTTTTCGTCTTATCTTCTGAAAACTGTGCTTGAACTTTTCGAGCTCGTATTTTGGTAATAATAAGATATACTTTCCTGTTTTGATAGCGGCACCCTTATTTTCTTTGGTTTCCATAGAATACTAATGCTGTCCAAACATTTGATTTGAATAATGAACATGACTAGACTGCTATAAAAACGTGAACTAGCAGTTAGAACTTGAGGTCTTGAAGTTAAGTTTGACTCAAGTTTAAGATTTCGGGTACCAAAAAGTTTTTGCAAACTTGCTTCAGTTACGCTTTTAATTGTTTTACATTTTTCGTTCTATTCATTTCCCGCTTGCTTGGATGTAAACGAAATACAATAGGTTAATTTTAAACTCTATATTGTTTGCTTGACCACAAGTCGAAATTGGATAAGACTATTGAATTTTTAGGTATGCAAACCATGCAAACATTGAAAAGGCAGTAGAAGATTTCATGACTGCTTTGAAAGAAAATCCTTTTCATGCAACTGCTCAAGACTATCTCGCCAAAACCCTTTTCTTTCAAGGACAACGGTAAGTTTTATAGAGTATAGATTATAGTTATAGAGTATAGCTGTTGACTTGACTTTGACTTATGTCTTCTGCCGGGCGCTGCTCGGCGTAGAGAGTGACGTCTACCTCCTCCATCCGTTTCGGTCCATGGCAAGCGTTTGCACATCGCTCAACCTGATATTTAACATCGTCAGGAACTTGGACAGGCTTTCAGACCATCATTTCTTCGGTCGGCCGCGAGGTCGCTTCCAACCGGCTTTGACAGGGT
The DNA here is from genome assembly GCF_049724085.1 of Artemia sp. Qi Xiang Cuo. Lineage (NCBI taxonomy): Eukaryota > Metazoa > Arthropoda > Branchiopoda > Anostraca > Artemiidae > Artemia > Artemia sp. Qi Xiang Cuo. The sequence continues at coordinate 51,116,409 of NC_142796.1, forward strand.
CGAAAATGGATCGTTTTCGCAGGTATGTGTGGAGGCATTCGAAGTAGGTGTCCGAACCATTGTAGTGTTCGCTCGGCTGCTTGGGTCGAAAACTGAGACTGCTTGGTGAGCTGCAGCAGCTTCTCATTGCTGACGAAGTCGAACTATCGTAGACCTTCGATCCTCCTCAGGCTCTTCGACTGAAAGACATCAATTGCCTTGAGGGTTGCGGCTGAAGCTTGCCACGTCTCAGCTCCATAGAGCATCACAGAGCCGACGAGGGCGTTGAAAATCCGCAGCTTCGTTGTGCGATTGATGTTTGGTTTTCGCCAGAGGTGACGGTTCAGTCTGCCCATGGCAGAAGACGCTTTGGATATTCTCGCTTGTAGTTCAGAAAGAAGCGAGCCATCTGAAGAAATTATGGAGCCCAGGTAGGTGAACCATTCGACAACTTCGATGCTAGTGGTGCTATCCAGGGTAACTGAAGGATTGGCAGCAGGGGACGATGGGTCTATGGCCATAATTTTCGTTTTAGTCCAGTTTATCTGCAGTCCTACTTATGCAGCCTCTTCTCGTAGAATTCGAAGCGCTTCCAGCAACTGCTCCATGGAGTCCGCCAGAATGGCCAAGTCATCGGCAAAATCAGCATCTGTAATGACGCGATCTCCAAACTTGAGTCCAAAGCTGAGACGTGAAGTAGTCCTTGTCATAACGTAGTCTATGATGACATTGAAGAGCTCAAGGGCCACTGCACGTCCTTGGCGCACTCCTGTCGTGATTTGGGAGAACGGGCTGCGCCGGCCGTTCACTTGAACACAGCTCTCCGTCCCATGGTGTAGAGCTTTGAAGAATCTGCAGTATTTCTCAGGGAGGCCTGTCGATTCTAGAATCCGCCAAAGAGCTTCTCGGTCCACTGAGTCAAACGCAGCACGGAAGTCGACGAAGGTAAAAAACAAAAGCTTTTTGTCGGAACTCCGTGGCTTTTTCTATGATTTTCCGGATCGTAAAAATCTGCTCGATGGTTGAACGGTCCGACATGAAACCAGCTTGCTCCGGTCGCCGGATTTCACGAATGATATTTCGACATCGATCTAGCAGGACCACTGAGAAAAGTTTTCCCGGGACAGACAGTAGGGTTATTCGACGGTAGTTCGAGCAGTCGCTTCTAGAGCCTTTCCTCTTTCATAAAGGGATAATGACACCCTTCCGCCAATCTTCGGGAATTATCTCGGTTTGTCAGATTTTAGAGAACAGGGTGTGGAGAAACAGGAGCATAACAGGACCTGCATATTTTAGCAGCTCCGAACTCAGGCCACAGATACCGGCAGCTTTATTGTTCTTGAGCCTTTTTACTGCATTTCCAATTTCTGAGGGGCTGAAGGCTCGTCTAGAGCTATCAGTAGAAGGCATAGACGGGCTAGTGTTGTTCAGGAGTGAGCAGAAGTGGTCCTTCCACCTCTCGAGACAAGAACCCTCATCAGAGAGAAGTGTCCCATCCCTGGATAGGACGGGTCCCAATACTGGTGTTTTATTTTCTGTGAGATCACGGAGGCGCTTGAACAGGCTACCCATGTCTTTCTTTTTTGCTGCTAGTTCGATTTCATCGGCTTTCCTTGCAACAAACTGAGTTCGGTCTCGGTGAATAAGTCTGTTCCGCACTCCATTGAGCCTTTGATAGGTGGCCATGTCCCAAAGAAGTCTTGCCCTCCGCCTTTGCTCTATGACCTGCAGTGTTTCGTCAGTTAGCCACGATTTCTTCGGGAAACTTCGCTTGCCAAGCACCAGCTATGCTGCTTCGCTGGTCTGCGACTTAAAATACTTCCAGGCGTCTTCGCTGCTGTTGAGTGTGCCAAGGAGCTCAAAGCAATTTGATATCTCAACACTATACTTCTGGCGAGTATCTGGCTCCTTTAGTTTCCCAATATCCGCTGCTACTGGTTTTCTTTCCGATCGCTGTGCATGGAGGTGAAGCTGGACATCAGCACACACAAGCCTGTGATCTGCATTTTCGAGCTCTGCTGATCTGTAAGTTCTGCAGTTCTTCAGCGATGATCTCCAGCGTTTAGAAATCATCACATAGTCAATCATATTCTTTGTGCGACCGTCGTTACTATACCACGGGTACTGGTGGATAGTCTTACGTTGAAAGTGGGTGTTTGCGATCACAAGTTCATGGGATCGGCACAGTTCGTATAGCTGTTGGATGCTTTAATATAGAATGTATGAATTAATAGCTATAGGAAGAGTTAAGTATATTTTTAGAGCATCTGTCAAGAAGACTAAGTCGCTTAGACTGGAATGAGTGAAGGTAAACAGATGATCTGGGTAATGAAAAGGTCAATGAAGTGGACAGCTTCACTTACCTCGGTAATATAATTAGTAAAGACGGTGGGGGCAGTGAAAATCTTAAAAGTAGAATTGCAAAGGCCCAGGGTATTTTTTCATAGTTGAAAAAGTTTGGAAAGCTAAGTGTGCGAACCAAGATCAGAAGATTTGAACGCAACAGTGATGACATAGGTCATGTAAGGTTCTGAAACGTGTGCGCTCCGAAAAACGGAAGAGAATTTACTGGATGTTTTCCAGAGAAATTACCTACGGATTATTTGGGGTACCTGCCTGACTGACTGTATCTCAAAGAGTTAGTTGTAAGATAAAGTGTGGCTCAATTCTATTTTCTAGGGCTATAATACGAGAAAGAAGAATATGGTGAGGACACGCTACGGATGAAGGATGACAGATTGATAAAGATTGTTTTTATCGGCCAACTGTCTCGGGCTAAACAAAAAGTAGTTCGGCCTCAAATAGGATAAGAGGATTTTGTAAGGAAAGATTTAAGAGAAATCGGAACTTCTTGAGAGGGTGTAAAAAGGGAGATTTTGAATGGAGTGGGATAGAGGAGGAGCATGTGCAGCTGTGTTGTCCTCAGTGCCTTGGTGCTGCAATGAGTTAGTAGTAGTAGTTTTGTAGAATGTTTTCTACAACAAACACGATTTTGTCGAGTGTCTAGTCTTACAGAATAGAGTAAGTTTTTCTGTGCGACAAACCTCTTGCATTCAGAGAACACGGTAAATTTTATGGTATATAGCATATCAAGGAGGCACACTTGTGCCTCTTTAAAGAGGCGACCCACCACAATGTTAAGCGATTTCCGGTCCTAGAGGTCGCAGAGAGACGGCGGTGATCGCATTTTGTAGCCTAAGCTCAAACTAAGAAACATGCAAAATTTCACCACCCCCCCCTCCCCCTCCGACTTTATCTCCATGGGGGAATTTGGGCCGGAAGTTTCGACCCTCCCACCACAGCCCCCCTTTAACGTTGTCCGATCGGGCTCTAATTTAGAGGATAAGCTTTCCTAGGGCCTGGGAGCTTATCCTCAAAATTTCAGCTTAATCTCATCACTCCTTCCCTGTTTTCCAAAAACCAAATATAGCCAGATACTCTTCATCAAATTATTTTTTTTTTATCAGCCACGCCTGCAAGCCACAGTTGGCAAAGAATCTGGGTGAATAAGGGCTCAGTTAAAGCAGAATTCAACCTGTTAGGGCCTTTCGATACTTTCAGATCAAAAAGATATCCCCCAAATTTACATTTACGAAAAACCTCGTTTTCCTGTAAGAGTCCATGTTAATTTTTGAAATTCCTAAAAGCATAGTATTTCATTATTAAATTAGATCAAAATAGTCCTCTTAACCTGACAAGACCGACTGCAAGCTTCCAGAAATTCCAGCTCTTTCCCAGAAGTTTTTTTTTGTCGAAAAACGAAAATCTTAAAATCTTTAAAAGTCATAAGACAAGAATCTTCAAAAGCGGGAGGTTTGGGGGGCGGCAGCCCCTCGACTTTAACTCCTGACACGATCAGCTAACAGTTAGTCAAGCAATAATAAGTAATAAACTGTACAAAAACGTGCAGATATTATTTGAAAAAAAACTACGTTTTCTAAAGAGTTAAAGAGGCTGAGTCACAAGTTCGAACCTTAAAACGTACAGGGATTAGGAGGTACAGTTGGGGGGCTACCACCCCCCAAACCCCCCGCTTTTGCAGCCTTTAAATAAAAAAAATAGTTTTTTTTAACTGACAGTAAGGAGCGACATTAAAACTTAAAACGAACAGAAATTGTTCCGTATATGAAAGGGGCTGTCCCCTCTTCAACGCCTCGCTATTTACGATAAAGTTTTTCATTTTTTAAAAAAAATAGAGTTGTGAGAAAGGAAAAATTTAGCGTAATGAGCGAGGGGCTGAGGAAGGGACAGTCCCTTTCATATACGGAATAATTTCTGTTCGTTTTAAGTTTTGTGTCGCTCCTTACTTTCAGTTAAAAAAAACTTGTTTTTTTTATTTAAAGGCTGCAAAAGCGGGTGGTTTGGGGTGCAGCAGCCCCCCAACTGTACCTCCTAATCCCTGTACGTTTTAAGGTTCGAACTTGTGACTCAGCCTCTTTAACTCTTTAGAAAACGGTAGTTTTTTTTCAAATAATCTTATAAAGTAACAATGTAGTTCAGTGGTTTATGCATTTAGTATAGTGTAGCACATAAAAATACAGCTACTGTGTTTTGACTATAATAAAAGTTTATTGAATTTTTAGAAAACCTGGTTATGTATAGAGTGTTTAAATTTTTGTATAATAAGTATAGAATACAGTGACTGTAGTGAGAACAGAGTAAGTTTACATTGTCATCTAGTTTAAGATAAAGAATTTTCGGTTGAAGGTGTATGACCAAGTTTATTTATTACTTTTTAATATTTAGCGAATACCAGACATTGTCTTAAGTCAAATCTATACAAGCGAAGAGATCCCTGAAATTTTATAAATTTAGAAAATTCGAAATATTCAGAGATCTTTGAGTTCTAAAATTTTCAAGAGATTCTTAAAACTTTACATTTAAGACTAAGTGCTTAAATTGAATCTGAAAAATTTAAGCCAAAGTGTCTTTGGAACCTAATTGCCTTGATTAAGTGTGTCGAGCCAAGTGTTTTGCAAGAATTCTTATCAAATATATACGCATGGATTTCAAGAATATCCAATTTTTTTCGATTTTTACATTTAGATTCGCCTTTTTTCTTGATAAGGCACATGGTTGCCAGATTCTCTTAGATTATACGAGCCTAAACGGTGGAAATAACTTGCCCAAAGTAACCGAGTAGGGCTAATCTTGCCATTTTTTTCTAATTGAGCTTATTTTTTCTTACCAGTTCTCGCTCAAATCTTACTCTTACTAATTCCTCCTTTCCTTTTTAACTAGTCACTCTCAAGTTTTTACTAGCCCATCTGTTTTAAAATGGATTAGGCTAACCGTCCAGTGCTATTCAGGCACAATTTTTAGTTGCGCCCTACTTTAAGTGTTTAAACTTAAATAGTATAAAGATTAATACAAAGGTTCTTAAAAAAAGGTATATATAATATATATATATATATATATATATATATATATATATATATATATATATATATATATATATATATATATATATATATATATATATATATATATATATATATATATATATCGAAATCAGCTAGAAAGGGTGAAAGTTTGTGATTTAGAACACTCAAATCGTAGACTTACAATTGAGGAGACGACTGAAGACTGGTTCTACGTTTCTGTGCTTTTCAGACAATTTTACTTCTGATCACTCTTGAACAGTGCCCTTATATTTCTGAGAAGTTTCACCTTAATGCCCTTAGCATTTTTGAGACCCACGATCAATAAAACTGAAAGATTCAAAATAATACCATCAGCCGTTTCTTCTATAAGAAACGGTTGTAACACCCATCCAGCCCTTTTAACACCCATCCAGCAAATGTTTTTTTCGACATCCCCTTCAATATTTCTGAGAAGTTTCACCTTAATGCCCTTAGCATTTTTGAGACCCACGATCAAATATGTCCTCTTATTTCAACAACAAATTTTATTGCACACAACTTAGTCCATAACAAACCTTGTTATACAACTTGCATAGCTTACAGCTCTTGCCTCAAGGACTGTGGGGGGGGGTTATGTCATCCCTGGACGAATAGTCATTTGACCTTTAGACTATTTGAACGAGGTGGTTATTTCAACATTTTGATTGGGTTTCCTTTTGGCAGGGCAGCTAAAAAGGACATGGGAGTGGGGATTGTTGTCCTCCAAACACTTTTCAACTTTCCATTCAACATACCCTGAAAGTTTTAACTCAATATCCTTAGCCGTTTTTAGGAATGTTGCAGATATGCCTTTTTTGATAAACTCGATTCACAACGTTAGGGTGTGCCTCTGATTTCAACTTTTATAGAGCTTTTGCATAATTCAGTCCTAAATTTTTGTCAGGTGAGCAGGAATATCACCGACTGGGTGTTCTTAGAACTGTTCAGTTGAGCCGAAGTGGACCTATAATTCTTGAATAGGGTCAGAACAGTTTAAAAATCGTGTGTTATTCTTATGGCGGACAAACAAAGGTCAGTCTTCTCAGTGGAAGACATCGGATTGACCACGCTCAAAAATAGTGTGACAAAGCTGGTTAAGTGTGAACCCAATATTGCTTTTTTCTTTTTTTTTATTCTATGTGTATCGTCCATCATGAGTTTGCTCCCTAGGGTATATAAAAAATTTCAGGTATGTTACAAAAAGGGTTAGCGCACACACATACGGCCGAAAAGGCCTGGCCTTTGTAAAGAGACACATTGGATCCTTCACCATGGCAACGCAGTCTCTTCTTTCCTGCGTTCACGGTTCTGATCTTCCTAGTTAGGTTCAACATGTCAGTGCTTCAGCAACCACACTATTTTTCTGATTTGCCTTTGCCAAAATCTAACTATTTCCTAAACTAAAATTGTTACTGAACGAGAAGAGATTTGACTCAATCAACGACATTAAAGCTAACACGCAAAGATTTTTGCTCGTTAGAGTTTACAGTCAAAGAGTTTGAACTCTTACGGAAGATAATTTTTAGGAATGCTTCGAGAGGAGGGAATACTATTGGAATCCGTTTATTCTTTCAGCAGATGACTAACAGGAAAGAGGCCCATCGCTATAGCTTGTAGGTTCTGAAGTATTTAAATTACAAGGTCAGTCTTAAAATTTTGTAATGACGCCTTTTATATCTTTAACGTCATCATATTTATTCAGTGTGTCATCCACCAGGTCTTGATAAAACAAAGGTTAAGAATTTAATCAAGTGGACAGTTTGGCGATCTTGCTACGTCACATATATTGAACAATAAATAGTCGACGAAATATCTGCAGATAGGCACTTACGCTGGTTGATGGCCTTTGAGCCTTTGCCGTCCACAAAAAGTTGAGGCTTTTGTGGCTTATCTTATAATGTCTTTTAGTGTCTTTATAATGTCTTATAATGTCTTTAGCAACAGTACTAAAAGGATTAAAGAATAATAAGGCTCCAGGTGCTGATAGGGTGGTAAATGAGTTTCTTAAATATGGTGGATCTGAGGTTAGAAATAAGTTATTGAAGATTATGAATATGATTTTTGAAAGAGGGGAAGTACCTAACGATTTTAAGGAAAACGTTAATTAAGCCACTATATAAGAAAGGTGATAAAAGTGAGTGTGGTAATTATCGAGGCACTAGTCTGGTCTGTGTAGGTAGCAAATTACTTAGTAATATAATACTTTTTAGATTGAGAGATGCTGTAGACTAAGTTTTAGGAGAAGAACATGGCGGTTTTAGAAAAGGAAGAGGATGTGTCGACCAAATGTTCATTCTTAAGTTAATAATTAAGACGTGCCTGAGTTTTCAAACGCCTTTGGTCCTCAGTTTTATAGATTATGAGCAAGCGTTCGATTCTGTTGATAGAAGAGATTTAGTAAAGGTTTTATCCTTGTATGGTATACCAGGCAAATACAGTAAAGTGATTAGTGCTTTGTACGACAATAACACCGCTGCGGTTAAGGTAGGAAATGAGGTTAGCCGTTGATCTTGTATTAAATCAGGAGTTAAGCAGGGCTGTGTTTTATCCCTCCTTCTATCGATTATTTTGCTGGACTTTGTCTTAAGGACCACGGGAAAGGCAATGGGAGACCACGGAATCAAATGGGGAGGAAAAAGTCTCCTGGACTTGGATTATGCTGATGATTTAAGCATCCTAGATGAAAGTGTGAGCAAAATGAATGAAGTTTTAGAGGTTTTGCGAGTTCAGGGTGCTAGTATTGGTTTGAAAATTATTGTTAGGAAGACTAAGTCACTAAGGCTAGGAATAAGTGAAGATGAAAAGTTGACATTGGGTAATGAAAAGATTGATCAGGTGGGCAGCTTCACTTACCTTGGTAGTAGTATTAGTAAAGATGGTGGGAGCAGTGAAGATGTTAAAAATAGAAGAGCCACGGCTCTGGGTGTTTTTTCACAGTTAAAAAAAAGTCTGGAAGAATAGGAAGGTAAGTCTGCAAACCAAGATTAGAATATTAGAAGCAGCAGTCATGACAGTGGTCAAATTTGGTTCTGAAGCATAGACGCTCCGAAAAGCTGATGAAGATTTGCTAGATGTTTTCCAGAGAAATTGCTTAAGGATTGTTCTTGGTTCCCGGCTGACTGACCCTATTTTAAACAATAAGCTATACAAAAAATGTGGTTCAATAGTGCTCTCTAGGTCTATAATGAAAGAAAGGTTGAGGTGGTTAGGGCATGTTGTGCGGATGAAGGATGACAGATTACCGAAGATTGTTCTTTTCGGCCAACCATCTATGGCTAAACGGAAAGCAGATCGCCCCCGTCTGGGGTGGGAGGACGTCATAAAGAAAGATTTAATGGAAATAGGAACGTCATGGGTAGGCGTAAAAAGGGAAGCTTTGAATATATTGGGATGGAGGAGGAATGTGCACAGCTGTGTTGGCCTCAGGTAGCTTGGTATTGCGGCGAGTCGTTAGTAGTAGTAGTAGTAGTATTTCCCCTTTGGTTTCCCTTTTTCTTTCTCCACCTCCCCTCCCCCTCTCCAGAGTGTTTCTTACATTTCAAAATAGATTGCTGCCTACATTTCTGTTCCAAGAAATCTTACACGCTATTATTATAAACATATATAAGTTAAGGATATTAAAATAATTGAAAAATATACGAAACCCAGCTTCTAAGGTGATTCATAATACAAAGTTTCTGTCAGAACAGAAACTCTTAACAGAAACTTTTAATTTTCAAACTAAATTTGTATCTTTTACAGGCATGAAGATGACAAGAAAATTTTTGAGGCCTTAACGTCATATCAACATTGTCTTGCTATTATGCCTTATCATTCCGAAGCCAGAGAAGCAATAACGGATTTGGAGGCTCACCTAAATAGGCTAAACAGCTCCTTTGAAATTAAACCCCTTAGCCCTACTGACCCTTTTCAGGTCATTCATGATAGAGTATATTAACCTGAAAATGTATACTTACCTCAATAAAAATTTGCCTTAAAAAACCTGTGTTCTGTCAATTACCATTCTATTTCTCCCAAATTTATACTAATTTTTGTCTTGTTAGACATTTCAAATCTCTTCTAAGTTAGTAGTGTATGACTTTGCAATTATAGATAAGGCTTATAGTCTATTCAACTGCCCTTCTAGGCTTGAAAAGGGCAAAGCCGCTTCTTCTAGTGCAGGACATTTTTAAGAAGCAATTCACCGTGCTCAATTGATCAATATTCCTTTTAAACATGTAGGGGAAAGATTCAGACAAGATAGATTAACTATCTCTAACGGTTCTTGGGTATAACAACATGATACAACAAGGGTAGCCGATAGGAAGTGGTGGGAATACCTGGTTGGCTCATTTACACTCCATAATCTTTGCTTACATCTCTGACAGGCATCTCTGCACATGCAACATATTGCATTGTGAAGCAAATTTCTTGACTGTTGATGCAACACTTTTTGTGTGAAAATGTATGGAGCCGAAGTTGGATATTTTCAATATTTTTCTATAATTTTTCGAATATATAATTTTAAATTTTTACATTTTAAGTTTTATTTTAGTTTCATTTCATTTGTATTTTTTTATAATTAAATAATTATGTAATTAAAATAATTATTAGATTAATTATATTTTATAATTATTCCGCAATTTTTTCTGTTATTTCTCTTATGAAAAGAGTGATTATGTCAGCTCAATAGAAGCAGAAATACTGTTTAAACGTAAAATATAATGACTTAATAAAAGAAAATTGGAGTATTTATAGTTGCTGCGAAATATACCTATTATTTTGTGAAGCAAAGGATAATTGAATTGGAGTTGGAGGGTGAAATATGTGCGTGAAATATCAAAGAACAGAATACAACAAACACAAATACGACATAAATCGTATGCTGCTGAGGCGAGCGAGTTTTTTAGGTCTTAAGGGGCATCGGAAGTGCATGTATTGGTCTGCACGGCAAATTGGAAGGATAAAAAAGGCAATGATCCACAAGAGCCACTGATGGCGCATAGGGCGTTGAATTGAAGCTGCAGCTTTTATGTCTTTTTCAAAAGGACAGGTAGCAGGCCTGGTGCCCAGACGAATTCTGGAATCGAACAATGGGCCCCCTAATGGCATGCAGAGCATCAATATACTCTGCTGCCGCAGACTCGCCTAATCGTAACAATTTATTTATTTGAGTCCTAGCGATATTCTTAGATTCTTCATTTCCATAAAGAAATTGGAGACTCTAGGGATTAATCTTTAACTTTGTAGTACTTACTTTACTTGTACCTGCAGCAGGACCAGGTGTTTCTATTTCACCTTGCATCTAAACAAAGTTTCTGAATGATGGTCTCCCACGACAGCCGGTTTTGTGCTATTTCTTCGGCAAACCTCAGCCAGCATTTGCCCCATCTGTGGCCAAATTTGAGAAAACCTCCAGGTGGCTCCAGATCTTGTTTGACTAGTGTCCACCAATTTTTAAATCGTCCTCCTTGTCCTCTACGCCATGTTAGTAGGGGTTCAGTGACCAGTATTTTTTAATGAGGCGGTCGTCAGGACGACGTAAAACGTGTCCAAGCCAACGGAGTTGGCGGAGCTTGATGATGCTTGAGATTATGTCGATGTTGCAACAATGTCGGTGGATTTCATTATTAAAAATCCGGTCTGAGAACCGGGTACGCAAGATTGAACGTGAGCAACAGTGGTCAAAGACTTTTAGAGCGAGTCCCTGATCTGCTTTGATGGGCCAGGGTTCGACATCATACAGAAGAACTACCCTCACTGTCGACTTATAAAAACTTATCTTTGTTTCTAAACTAATGTCTCGGCGAGTCCAAAGATGCCTACGGAGTTAATCAAGGACTGTTTGAGCTCTAGATACTCTTCTGTTGACATCTTGATTGCATATTCATCTCAGATCCTAGATAAACGAAGCTGTGAACCTTCTCAAGTGGGACACCATAAAGGGTAAGCTAATTATCCCAACTATAAGGGGTGAGGTAAAGAAATTTCATTTTCTTTGAGTTTATCTGAAGGCCAAGGTAAGTTGAGAAATATGCCACTTCTTCAAGCATTTGCGGGACAGAGTCATGGTTCGGGGCGAGAAGATTTACATTTTCTGCGTAGTCAAGGTCCCTCAAGCTGACGTTTCTACTAACTAGTACTCCTTCAAATCTCCAGAGAGCGCGTTCAAGGATTCCAATCGATACAATAATTGAAAAAGACTGGAGAAAATATACAGCCTTTGTTGACAGCCCATTCCACATCAAACAGTGAAGATCCTTTGTCATAGACTCTGAATCGGTTTGCACATCATTGGTAATAAGCTTCCAGGATGTCAACGAATTCCTGCGGTATGCCATCTCCAAGGAGAATCTTCTACAAAGTGTTCCTTCAACCGAGTTGAAGGCAGCAATGTAATCTATGAATATGTTGACGAGTGGAGGGGTGTACCTTTCGCATCATTGCATGATTAAACGGAAGGCGGAAATCTCATCCGAGCATTCTCTGCTAGGCCCGAACCCGGACTGCTTTTCCCGTGTTTGCTTATCTCTCGCTGTTTGGAATATCCGTCGTAGAACGATGATAAATAATTTGGCTGCAATTTAGATGAGAGATATGCCTCTATAATTGGCACACAGCCCCATCGCATTTTTTGTAAATGGGAAGGATGACTGAGATTTTCCAATCGTTTAGGAACTTCTTGGTTTTCCATATTTCAATAAATAAAGGCAGGAGTTGGCTTGCAATCAAGTGGGAAGAAGCTTTGTAAATCTCAGGTGAAATCCCAAGGTCTAGCGGCATCCCATAGCTGACAATATAATCAACAACTAGCTTACGATCAAAAATAATTTTTCCCTTATAAAAAGTATTCCTCATTTTCATCAATTCTCAAGGATGTATGTGCTATTATCTATCTCTGTGATTTCGAAAGAAAATAAGAAACTTGAGTTGGATCTTCCGCGACTTAGCATGGGAAAATCAAGCTACTAGCACCATCGAAAGTGTTATGTCTGATACTTCATTAAAGAAGTAGAAAATCTCAGAAAAAGAGGATAATTAATCTATGTTACTGTAGAGCTAAATCTGAAATTTCTCTTTAATTACTAATTAATCAGCAGTGATCTATATTCAAAAATGAATTTAAGTCAAAATCCCGTCTGTACAAGTAGGCCTTGGTTAGTCTACAAAAGTTTAGGCAGGTTAAGTACAACTAGCTGACTTCAAGTTTGTAGGCCTACTGAGGACAGTATTTTACGCTCCTTCCTGTCCCTACATTATAAACAACAACGCAAGCATGCAGTAGATTCGCATAGGCTATTAAATTGCCAAACACTAGATAACGTTGATGGTTTTAGTTTTCTCATTTATCAGCCTAAAAGTAAAATATTCTAGAGATTTACCTAGCATTCCAGCCTTTGTCGTTCTACTTTTATGCTTACTTGTATAAAATTAAGAGATATTAAATGTAAAGAAAAGAGATATAAGAGCATAAAAAAGAGAAAATAAAAAAAAGGATGGAAAAATAAATCAGGTTATGTTAATCATAAAAATGTACTGGTGTTGTTTGGGGGGGGGGCAGTCCCCCCTCCCCCCAATAATTTGGCGAAAAACTATTATATAGCCCATGCCCCTTGCCTCTCTGGATATTGACCCCTCTTGCCCCCCCCCCCCCCCCCCAAATAAAAATGCTGGAGCTACGCCCCTGTCAAAATGTAGTTTTTTTTTCAGGGAATAGGTAAATGAGAAAAGGTCATCTTGATAGATAGATTTACTCAGTAACAAAACCAAACACATTATCAGGTTTGTTTCCGCTTATATGTTTCTTATTTATATCGGTTGTTTCAATGTTTAGTTCACGTTTGTTCGTCATCACGTTTCTTTTCATGTTTGTTTCTCTTTTTTCTTGTAAAGAAAAAGATATATTAATTTTCTATAGTTCTGTGTGCTTTAATCTCATTCGTTTACGTCTTTCACATGTTTCTGTGAGCAAATCGTATTATTTCTTAAGCCCATGCCAGAAAGAACTATTGAGAAGATCGATCAATTTGACAGCTTCACTTACCTTGGTAGTATTATTAGTAAAGACAGTGGATCCAGTGAAGATGCTCAAAGAAGAGTATTCAAAGCCCAGGATGATCTTTCACAGTTGGAAAAGCTTGGAAGAATAGGAAGATAAGTCTGCAAACCAAGATTAGAATATTGAAAGCTACAGTGATGATAGTGGTCAAATATGGTTCTGAAGCTTGGGCGCTCTGAAAAACAGAAGAGGAGTTGCAAAATGTTTTCTAGAGAAATTGATAACGGATTGTTTTGGGTATCCGACTGACATGACCGTAACTCAAATAGTAAGCTGTACGAAAAATTTAGTTCAAATATTTAAGGGAAATAATAACTTCTCAGGAGGGTGTAAAGAGGGAGGCTTTGGATAGATTGGGATGGAGGAGGAGTGCACGTAGCTGTATTGGCCTCAGGCGGCTTGGTGCTGTAGTAAGTTGTAGTATTATTTCAGAAAAGGATGTCAAGTAATTTCAAAACCTTATTGGTTCTTCTGTTTCAGATCTTAAACCATTAAAAGGAACAACAGACTTTTTACAAGTAGTCTCTCTTTTTCTCTCTACTTGTATTTCCAGAACTTCTACCAAACGAGGGTTTGTCATGACAATCTGAGCTTCGTTGATTCAACACAGTTACATCAATAGCAATGTGAACATCCTAAACAAAGTTTTATTTTCCTATGACTGTTGACAACCACTGATTGAACTCTGATCGCATGAATGTTCAACAGCCTATCACATGATGCCGTTTAATTGAATTTGCTAGTACTGCTTTATTTCAAAATGATGGTAATAACTATTTTCCAATTATACATATTTAAAAACTGGAATTATTTCCTGCATTTTTTAGCTTCAATAGAGTATTAAAATCGCAGTCCCAATCAAAGTATTTTAGTTGTTATCTCTTTTTTAGATTTTGTATTATTTACCAAAATGCAATGTTTATCTGTTGACAGAAAATGGAAGCTTTAAAATAAGGTCTGATATGAGCTAGTAGTAATCGAAACTCAAAAAAAGAAAATTTTATAACAATACATACATAAAAAAATTATTATTTTCCATTGCTATTCCAAATACACTAATTCGTCAAAAGCTATGAGCCAGAAAAAATTTGCTTGATTTTTGGAAAAGGGGAAAAAAACCATAAAAGGGCAATTGATCTTGATGAAAGTTAAACCATCAAATTCAGTATATCCGAGAACCTTATTGCTGAGTTTTCAAGCTCCTATCTACAAAAATGTTGAATTTTGCTAGATTATAGATGCGTGTTTATTTATAATTTTTTTTCGGGGGGTATCGTATCGAAGAAATAGCCCTAGAGAATCGAAGGAAGGTTCATTTGAACGGAAATGAAAGTTTTAGGGCCATTTTTTTATAGCAAAAAAGATTGTGCCACAACAAAGTGCATTTTCTACCATTCTGTGGCACAAAACAGAGTGGAACTAAACTTGAAAATTTTCTAGATACCCAATCGGTTTAAAATTATCAAAAAACTATATATTGGGCTTCCCAGCCTCAGTGGCAGTAAGGACACGTGGTAGCACATTCCTTCCTCAAGTTCTACATAGTCAATACAAAATTAACGGTTAAAATATATATTTATTTCAAAGTTTTCTTTAACTAAGTTAATTCACTTGAAATTTGATAAAACTATGTACATTAATAATAATAATAATAATAATATATTGCGAAAACAGGCTTGCGCCTCTATCTACAAAAATTTAAATAATCAAATGCTTTATCACTATAATGTTTGTCAATTTTGTTCTTAAATGCATTGACTGAATCTGAGTTAACAGTGTCTGATGGTAGTGCATTCCACTCGGAGACAATACGGTTGCTGAATGCCCATCTCCCAACATCTCTTCTGAAACGTTCTTCAGTTAGCTTAAACTCATGACCTCTCAGGTTATTATTCTTGAATGTTATTATCTCTTCTGGAGGGATGTTGTCGTAGTATCTGTTGCATATTTTGGACACTTCAATAAGATCTCCTCTCAAAAATCGGTCTGAGAGGCTTGGGAGCGACATTTTTTTCAAACGGTCTTGGTATGATAAGTCTCTAAGTGATGGAACAAATTTAGTAGCCCTCCTTTGGATTTTTTCTATTGCATTGCTGTCTTTTTGAAAAACGGTCTGGTTGTTGTATGACCATATTTGATCATTGGTCTCACTAAAGATTTGAAGAATGTAGAAAACAGTGTTGAATCAGTAAGAGAGAAATTTCTTTGAATAATTCCCAAGACTTGTGATGACTTAGAGATGATTGGTTTGTAGTGCTTGGTGAAAGTCATACCACTGTCTATTGTCACTCCCAGGTCTTGAGCTTCTTCTTGTATGGGTATATGTTGTCCTTCAAAGCAGTAGTGCCGAGAAATGTGTTTTGGGCCTAGCCGAATATGACTACTTTTTTCTGTATTCACTTCCATGCTCCTTTTTTTTATCCATTCTGCTGTTTTGTTTAAGTGTTGCTGTAGTATTTCTGTATCTTCAAAGCTTGTTATTGCGCGAAAGATTTTTATGTCATCTACATAAAGCAGTATCTCTGAATATATGTTATTTGGTAGATCATTTATGTGAATATTGAATAGTAAAGGCCTCAGAAAACTACTTTGAACTACTCCACTTGTGACTTATGTCTCGTTGCTGCTAAGGTATCCCTCCAGTCTCACTCGCGGAGATCTTCCGTTCAGAAAGTTGAGAACCCACTTTAGAATAGCATCGCCAACACCGATAGACTGTAGTTTTCGAAGAAGTTGACTTTGTGAGACTTTATCAAAAGCTTTTCTGAGATCTAAATATAAAATGTCTATCTGCATCGCACTATCCATATATTTTCTCCAGGTGTTTGTAGCGACAAGTAGCTGGCTTTCTGCTGATCTTTTCTTGAGGAATCCAAACTGTGCGAGTGAAATGAGGCTCCTTTCGGGTAGGTACTGTAATATATTATCGTGAAGTAAAGATTCTAGTATTTTGCATGTGATACAGGTTAAACTGATAGGTCTGTAATTACTTGGATCTGATTTGCTTTCTTTTTTGAAGAGGGGTATCACCGCTGCTTGCTTCCATTTATCAGACAGATTCCCTGTTTGTAGCTACTTGACAAAAATGTAGTGCAATGGCGCTGCAATTTCTTTTGTCAGCTCTTTGAGCACTCTAGGATGTAGGCCATCTGGACCTTCTGATTTGTAAGGGTTTAGATTTTTTAGTTTTTTGTAGACCATTTGTATTGTCAGTTCTATTTCTTCAAATTTGCCTGCGTCTAGTGGCTGACATTCCACTTGACTTTCATCTTTGTCCCTCTCTGTTGTGAAAACAGTGGAAAACTGCTGATTTAGTAGGTTGGCTTTAGCTATTGGGTCACTGAGTGTTAAATTTGTTGCTGAGTTTCTAAGATCGGGAATAACCGGCTGTTCTTTTCTTTTTGAGTTTACGAAGTTCCAAAACGCGTTGGGGTTGATCTTCGAGATTTCGGCTACTTTCCTCTCCTTTTCACTTGCTTCTTGCTTAGTGGATTTCCTCACTTTGTTGGAAATTCTGTGATAATTTGTATAATTACTTTTGGTGTCAGTCTGCTTGAGCGTCTCCCAGGCTTGCCGCTTGATTTTTATTACGTCAAGGATCTCTCGTTTTAGAGGCGGTCGTGTTAATAATTTGTCTAATGTTACATACATCGTTTTTAGGTCTATTATTAAGGAAGAAAACATTATGTACAAGCCATCTAATAGATATGTGTTATTTAGTATTTCAGTCCAGTTGAAAACTTCTAGCTCCGTTCGCATGGTCTTGTAATCACCTTTTGAATACATCCACCTCTCTTTTTTTCTCATAGTTTCGCGACTTACAATCACCTCTAAGTAAATTGTATCGTGGTCCGATTTTCCAACAGGAGGACCAATAGTAAGTTCTTTTATTAGTTCCGTATTACTGCATAGGACTAGGTCCAGTAGCGTTGGCTTGTCGCTTCCTCGGATTCTTGTTGGTTTTTTAATAAGCTGTTCTAGGTAATTATCGTTCACTGTCTTCAGAAATTCCCTCTGTGAGGGTGACCCGCTATGCTCTAGGAGGTGTGGCAGGTCCCAATCTATGTTAGGGTAATTGAAATCTCCAATTATGAGAGTTGGTTCTGTTAATCTTTGACATATAGCGTGAATATCTTTAAAGAGTACTTAGTCATTCACGGCTGTGCTATTTGGACTTCTATATATAAGAAGGGAGAGGCAGCATAAATTAATGTCCAATCTTCCTACATTTGGACCGAGCCTGAATATAAGTGTTGCGGGGTTATAGCTCTCTTCTTATTGCAAAAAAAAAGTTTTCTTTTTAACATAACAGAATACATTCATATGCTTACCAACACAAAAAGTGGAGATTGTGGAGAGGTGGGCCATCTTGAGCGTTT
The DNA here is from genome assembly GCF_049724085.1 of Artemia sp. Qi Xiang Cuo. NCBI lineage: Eukaryota > Metazoa > Arthropoda > Branchiopoda > Anostraca > Artemiidae > Artemia > Artemia sp. Qi Xiang Cuo. The sequence continues at coordinate 51,134,207 of NC_142796.1, forward strand.
CCAGGGAATCTCCCAGGAGGGGGGGGGCAATTGTCACCAGGAACTAGACTTTCATAGAAGTTTAAATAAATATTAGGTTTTAAATTTATTTTTTAATGTATTAAACAGTTCGTGGCAACGAACTGCAAGCAAGGAGCCACTGGTTCTAATAGTAACCAAGACCCTAAAAAGGAATTTTGATGGCTAGATGTACATTAAACAATTAGAATTTTTATTTTGATGCCAAATCTACAGTTTGCATACAGTTTCTTAACAAAAGTTATGAGGCTGATAAGAATTTTCCCATTTAAAAGAGAAAGGGGGGAGAAACCCCCAAAACGGCTAGTGATTTAGGTGAAAAATACACCATCGAACTTGACGTATCAAACAACTCTATTGTATAGATTTCAAGCTCTATCTACAAAAAGGTGAATTTTTGTATTTTTTTTTCCCCAAGAAGGATAGTTACAGGCTTGTGTTTATTTGTTTCTTCGTTGTTGTTTTGTTTTCTGCTCAAGGGTGGCCGTTTCAAACCATTTTTCCTAGAATATCAGGAGAAGGTTTCTGACAAAAGGTTTTATTGACCTTTTTAAGTAGCGAAAATGATTATGTCACAGCAAAACATCGTTTTGTTGATAGAAGAGCATCGCCAAGTGCTGAAAACCATGTTGTGACCAAGATGGGCCCAGGATTGCACAAAGCCTCCATTCATGGAGGTCCCAGGGACTTCTTGCTGTCCGGTTCTAAGCCTGCTTAAGCACTTCGGTGAAGACTTGAGAAGATATGTGATCCCCGTACTGCACTGGTATACGGGATCATTGCTTTTCCTGAGGCGAAAATAATTTCAATGATTTAAAGAACATGAAAATTGGAACTTGGAATGTTACGACATTAAAAAATGACTATCGTATCGACATTTTGACTGACGAATTCAGACGAATCGAACTGGATTTATTAGGAGTTTCAGAAACTCATATCCCAGGGGTAGGAAGTATGAAATTAGATGATATAGAATTTATTTACTCAGGCAGGAAGGATTGGGTACATAGACAGGGAGTAGGTCTCATGATGAATAAGGAAGCTGCTAAGTCTTGTTTAGGCTGGGAAGGTATTAATAATAGAATACTAATTGCTCATTTTATTACTAGAAAGTCTTATGACTACGCCCCTGTAGAACCGACTGACGGAGATACTAGTGACTCAGATGAATTTTACTTACAGTTAATGAATTTTACTTACAGTGAATTTTACTTACAGCCCAGCCTCCGACCATCTTCCGGTTGTATTGCATTTGAATTCTGAAGTGAAGAAACATAACAGAAAGAATAAAATACCAATGCGTGAACTGAAGCCAGTTAATCTGAAAAAATTTGAAGCACAAATTAGTGTTATTAACTGGGAAACAGTACTGAATGAAGATCATCCGTCGGAAGCATTTGAAAAGTTTAACCAAATAGTGTCTAATGTTTATGATAGGACGTGTCCGCTTAAAGAAACAAACCCCAGAAAGAATAAACCGAGAAAACCATGGTGTGATAATGAGCTGCTGAATCTGTTTAATATGAGAAATCAGGCGTGTGAGGAGCATCTGAATCATCCGCAGAATAATGAGCTCCATGTGATGTATAAAGAGCTAAGGAATAGGGCAAATGCCCTAAGAAGAAAAAAAAGAAGGCATATTTTACAAATGTATTTGAAGAAAGTAAAGGTAACCCCAAAGCAACATGGTAAGTTGTGAATGATCTTCTAAAAGGTCCTATGAAGCCATCGGAGCCAAAAATTGTGCTAAATAATAGGACCTTGGAAGAAACTGAGGAAATCTGCAACGCATTTGGACAATATTTCTCTGAAATTGGCTGCAAGATTCAAGAAGAAGCAAGGAGCTCTCATGTTTTCGAATCAAGCAGTTTTGTTGATGAGCGAGGAAGAGGTTTTGAAATGCATTTCCAGCCTTGTACTGAAGAGGAGGTACGCAGAATTGTTAGCACGATTAAGTCAAACAGTGCAGGAGTTGATGGAATGAACCTTAGAACGCTCAAGTCGGTTCTGGTTTATTTGCTTCCTGTCCTCGTATACCTTATCAATATTTCTATGGAAAAGGGGATGTTTCCGAGTGCGCTTAAAATAGCTAAAGTTGTACCGTTGCACAAAGGTGGAGTCAAAACTGATATATCTAATTGGAGATCAATATCAATTCTCCCGATTTATTCAAAAGTTTATGAAAAGATTGTTCATCACCGGCTTTACGAGTATCTGATGAAAATTGGTGTTTTACACGATGGTCAATTTGGCTTCCGGAAAGGACATTCGACGACGCAGGCAGTCCTGCATCTTCTGGAAAATATTAACTCAGCACTTGAGAATGGCGAGCAGTGCATGGGCGATTTTAGAAAAGCTTTCGACACTGTTGATTTTAAGATTGTATTGGAAAGGCTGTGTTATTTAGGCATAAAGGGTAGTGTTTTAAATTGGTTTGAATCGTATTTAAGTGAACGGAAGCTACGAGTGACTTTGAGTAACAAATCTTCTCAGCCGTTTCCCATAAAGTGTGGTGTTCCACAGGGCTCAGTTCTTGGTCCTCTCCTGTACCTGATATTTGTAGACACAATGAGATTCTACATTCCCGGAGCTTCAGTTACTTCTTTTGCTGACGACACGGCTTTAGTGATTGCAGCAAAGTCGCTGCAAGAGCTCTTGTTCAAGGCTAATAAGGCGCTGGATGGCCTACATGAATTTGTTTGTGCTAGCCTACTTAGCGTCAATGCATCAAAAACTAATTTTATGATGTTTACGAGGACTGGTTCTGCTCCCACTCTCCCAGGTGTCATTATTTACAATGGCCTACCGCTATCACAAGTCGAAGAGATCCGATGTCTGGGATTCATCCTAGATCGAAACTTGAGGTGGAGAAAACACTGCGACATCATAGCATGCAAGCTGGTGCGAGGCCTTGGAGTTCCGAACCGTTTTCAAAATTGTTTATCTTTAATAATTCTGCGTTTATTGTATTTTTCCATAATAGCGCCTTATATAAATTATGGTTGTTTGATTTGGGCGAGTAATTTTAGTTGCTATTTTAGAAGAGTTCAAGTTCTGCAGAATAAGGCTATAAGGTTGATTGGAAGGTATGATCGTGGTGTTGATAGCACTGAATCACTTTTTAGAAAGTTTAAAATTTTAAAGGTTGGTGAAATAAGGGATTATCAAATTGGAGTTTTTGTATTTCAGTGTCTGAATGGTTTTGCACCGGATTTTTTTATGAATATTTGTAATCCTAATTCATTTTATCACTATTATTCGACTAGGAGTGGGGATAGTCTTGCATATGAACCACGAAACCCAACGAGAGCAAGTCAAGTGACCAGACACATGGGCCCGTCAGTTTGGAATTCGTTCCCAATTTCTGTTCGTAAAGCTGAAATTGTGCCGCAACTTAAAACCCGTATTAAAAATAATTTATTTTCAGGAATTTGTTTTTTTTAATTGTTCGAGAGAAGGCTTTTTTTTTTTTCTTTTTTTTGTAGATATTTTATTTTTATTTTTTTTTATATTTTGTGCCATTATATATTTATCCTTATTTTCTGTTATTATTATTGTTTTCCCCTTTTTTCATTTTAATTGGTTTGATGAATTGGTATGCATGATATCCAACCGGTCGTTTCTTCAAGAATATTCTTGCTTTAGTGCGAATTGTTGTCACAATTAGTTGTTTTTTTGTTAACAAAAATTTATTAATCTGAACCTGAACCTGAAATAGGCAAGGTCTCAGGTAGAAATATGATGTTATTACTGGGAGATTTTAACGCCCAGGTTGGTAGAAATAGGGATAGATGGTATCCCAGCCTAGGTAAATTTGGTGTAGGAAAAGAAAACAGTAATGGATACAGACTTTTGCAATTTTGTAGGTATAACAATCTAGTTATAACCAATACGGTGTTTGTTCATAAAATGGCTCATAAGTTAACGTGGTATTCACATGATGGTAAGACAGCAAACCTTATTGATTATGTTATAGTAAACCGAAGAGTGGCAAGATCAATACAAGATACTAGGGTTTATAGGATTGCTGTTGTTGATGTTAAAAGTGAAGTTCACCATTTAGTAGTGTCTAGGGTTAATTTAAAGGTGAAATTTAGGAGGGGTAACTACCTCTCGGGAAGTTATTATGTTGGTAGACTCCAGGATGAGAATTTGAGAGAAACTTTCCAGGAACAGTTGAATACTAAACTTGAGAGTTTAAAAGTTGATAATGTGGCAGATGGTTGGAATAATTTTTGAAAAATAATTTGTGAAGTTGCTGAAGGTGTATTAGGGAAGAAAGCTAGAACTGGAGCTAAGAATATTAGTGGAAAAGCTTTATGTTTAATAAAAAGGAGAAAGGACTTATACAAGAATTATCTGAGTGATATATCGTATGAAAACAAAAAAAAATGTAAAGAAAGTGGAGAAAGCATTAAAATATGATCTAAGGAGGTGTGAAGTGGAGGCTATGGATAAAATTGCCGAGGATCTGGAAGATGCTGCCAAACGGTATAATAGTAAAATACTGTAGTGGCACGTTAACAAATTGAGAGGGAGTAGTCACTCCGGACTTGTCCCAGTTAAAGATAGGAATGGGGTCGCAATTAGCGATAAGGAAAAAACTAAAGCGAGATGGGCCGAACATTTTGAGAACTTGCTTAACCGAGATAGAGTTGCAGGAAAAGATATAGAGGAAAATGAAATAGTTTGTGATACCTTGGATGTGAAGGAAGATTTGTTTTGTGAGGAGAAACTAGCGACAGCACTAAAAGGATTATAAATAATAAGGCTCATTTCGCTGATAGAGTGGTAAATGAGTTTCTTAAATATGATGGTACTGAGGTTAGAAATAATTTATTGAAGATTATGAAAATGATTTTTGAAAAAGGGGAAGTACCTAACGATTTTAGGAAAATCTTAATTAAATTACTGTATAATAAAGGTGATAAGAGTGAGTGTGGTAATTATCGAGGCATTAGTCTGGTCTCTGTAATTAGCAAATTACTTAGTAATATGATACTTTTTAGACTGAGAGATGCCGTAGACAAAGTTTTTAGAGAAGAACAGTGCGGTTTTAGAAAAGGTAGAGGATGTGTCAACCAAATTTTCACTCTTAGACTAATAATTGAGAAGTGCCTGAGTTTTCAAACACCTTGTTCCTCAGTTTTATAGATTATGAGCAAGCGTTCGATTCTGTTGATAGAAGACCTTCAGTAAAGGTTTTATCCTTGTATGGTATACCAAACAAATACATTAGTGATTAGTGCTATGTACCAGAATAACACTGCTACAGTTAAAGTAGGAAATGAGGTTAGCAACTGGTTTTGTGTTAAATCAGGAGTTAAGCAGAACTATGTTCTACCCCCCTTTATATGGATTATTTTGACGAATTTTGTCTTAAGGAGCACAGGAAAGACAATGGGATACCAGACAATCAAATGGGTAAGGGAAATTCTCCCGGAATTGGACTATGCTGATGATTAAAGTATCCTAGGTGAAAGTGTAAGCAAAATGAATGAACCTTTAGAGGCTTTGCAAGTTCACGGTTCTAGAATAGGTTTGAAAATTAATGTTAGGAAGACGAAGTCACTAAATAAGTGAAGATGAAAAGGTGACGTTGGGTAATGAAAAGATTAATCAGGTGGGCAGCTTCACTTACCTTGGTAGTATTATTAGTAAAGATGCTGGGAGCAGTGAAGATGTAAAAAATAGAATAGCCAAGGCTCAGGGTGTTTTTTCACAGATAAAAAAAATCTGGAAGAATAGGAAGATAAGTCTGCAAACCAAGATTAGAATATTAGAAGCTACAGTGATGACAGTGGTCAAATATGGCTCTGAAGCATGGACGCTCCGAAAAGCGGATGAAGATTTGTTAGATGTTTTCCAGAGAAATTGCTTAAGGATTGTTCTGGGTACCTGTCTGACTGACCGTATTTCAAAAAATAGGCTATACGAAAAATGTGGTTCAATACCGCTCTCTAGGGCTATAATGAAAGAAAGATTGAGGTGGCTAGGGCACGTTGTACTGATGAAAGATGACAGATTGCCGAAGATTGTTCTTTTCGGCCAACCGTTTAGGGCTAAACGGAAAGCAGGCCGTCCTCGTCTGGGGTGGGAGGAAGTCATAAAGAAAAATTTAAAGGAAATGGGAACTTCGTGGGCGGGTGTAAAAAGGGAGGCTTTGAATAGATTAGGGTGGAGTAGAATCGTGCGTAGCTGTGTTGGCCTCAGGAGGCTTGGTGCTGCGGTGAGTTGTTAGTAGTAGTAGTAGTAAAACATCGTTTTCAGCAATTTAGTGGCGCAAAACGTCAATTTTTATCCCAAAGGGTGGCAAAAACCTATCGAGTGAAAATTGTGAGATATCCAATCAGTTTAAATTACTAGAAAATAATACTTTGAGCCTACCAGTTTCAGAGACAGTAATGCCGTGCGGGGGCAAATTCGATTCTTAACATGCACGTACTCCATACAAACTGAACGCTTAATATAAACATTTATTTTAATACTTCATGTTATTGCAGAAAAATATTTTTCAATTTAATATGAAAGGTTCCATTCATATGCCTATTGCCACATAGGGGGAGAAGTGGGGGAGGGGGAAGGAGCGTCATCAGTGCCACCAGATAATTTCTCGAAAGGGGGGGGGGATGGTTTGCTTAGTGCTAACAGGAGCTTTTTCTGCCGATATATAACTGGTAATAAATCTCCCTTTTCATTTGTGTACAATATTGAATTGGTTATTGTTTCCTGGGCGCATCGTCCCCCAACTGTGACCCATGGGTGCAGGCCTAAAAAAGAGACTTGTTCAAAGAATTTGGATTAAAACCATGGAAATGATGAACATATAATCAGATTCTCATATTTCAGATCCCTCTCTTCTAATAAACGCATGTAGGTGTATATTTTTTCAGAGTTGATGATCTTTCTCGAGCAATTATTTTAAGTTCTAATTTAACGAGTAGGTTCTAAGGAAATAGAAGCCCTCCCCAGATTAGGGTTAATCCTGGTTATACTAATGAAAACGGACAGACATCAAATGAAAAAACAAATTGTTTTTTAAACGCAAGAAAGAGCGACATCAAAACTTAAAAGGAATAAAAATTATTGTGTATACGAGGGGGGCTGCTCCCTCATCAACCCCTCATACCTTACGCTACAGTTTGACTTTTTGCCCCAATTCTTTAATAACGACTAATCAAATACAAGGTCTTTTTATTTCGAATAAGAAGTTTTTCAAAGCACTATGAAACTTTAGCGTAAAGAGCAAGGGGCTGAAGAAGAGAACAGCCCCTCTTAGCTACGGAATAATTTCTGTTCGTTCCATTTTATTTAGTTGTTCCATAAAAAAAGACATTTATTTCGATCTACTGTCGAAAGTGGGCAAACAAATGTTTATACTGTTGACATAATCCAAGTCAATCATACTTTCTTTCTGACAAAATCCGTTTTCTTCTATTTTAATTGTTTCTTAGTATACTTATAATCCTCTGTTTTCTCAAAAATGTAAATGTCCTCTTTTCTTACGAAGTGAGAAAACAGGCGAAAACTACTTGAAGCTCGCAAATGATTTTCTTTTGCCGTATTTTGGATGCCTAAAAAACCTTTTTTGAATAGTCAACAGGTTTAATTTATGAGGCCAAATTCAATCAGTTTTCATTTAGGTACAAATGATGAATTGAATTACGCATAAACACTTGCGATTACTATCACCATAAATACTTGCAATTAAAAAGGCGATTTCTGATAATAAAGAATATATACAAAAAACAACCTCCCCCCTTAAAGTAAGCAAGTTCCTTCTTAATCTTCCATTTTCTCCAAAACTTGTTATATCCTCTTGTATTGCTAATAAAGTGAGGTGTTTTGGAATTTAGCGTCAGAATTTTTCATTCAAGATCAAATTGAACTAGTTGACAATTAAAAAACATTGCTTTTAAACGTCAGACGAAAACATTCTTGTGCAAGTAACTAGTTTTCATTTGAAAAATTAGTCCTATTGAATAGCTGTTGTTAAATATTTGTTTAACGATACTTTAACACGGATTTTGAATAATTTTGGAAATAGGGGAACCCGTTGGGTATTTTGCTGTTGAAAATGGGGAATTTCTAGGGATTTTTGTCACCCTTTTAGGTATTTTGGAAACCATGAAGTGGAAACTCTGAGAAAGCTATAATCTGCTCAGTTAAGCTACTGTTTTGGCAGGTGTGTATGGCTATGGATTACCGAAAGTGAGTTCTGTTATTCTGTTGTAAGTCAAACTTGGCTTTGTTGAAAATTGCAAAGACTAATTAAACATCAACTAAGGGGATTAATAGTTAGAAAGCCAATTCAACGTTTAAGAAAGCCCCAGCAAGGTAAGAAAGTTCCAGATTCATTTTTGAAAACTTAGATATATTTTTATTTGTGACCCTATAGTCAATGCTTCTTTAAGGGCATGGTTAGAATCCAGTGAGTGAGTAGTTAGAAAATAGAACCTTTGAATTTGAAGAAACTTATAATGCGATTTTGTGTAGAAGCTAAACATATTTAGAAGCTTAAACACATTTCTTTATTACTCCGCCATTTTAAAGCATAAGAGAAAACGCAAACAAAACATTATTGTTAAACATTATCATGACCCATTAATACTTCTTAAAACTTGACCAGTAAGTTTAAATAGTAAGCTTACATTCTTTTTAAGCCAAACTAAAGAAAAAACAGATTCTTCAACAGCGACCATAACAGAATATTCATACAGAGAAGATTTTGTTTCCATCGAGGTGAAATTTCACTCCTAGCCTGTCTTAACCGCATAAAAAACCTCTACAGAATAACCCCTAGATACCCTTTCTTGGATTTCCAGATATTCTATCTTGCATCCTAGAGAGATTATCTTCACTAACAATTGATGGTATTCCAAGAAAGTCCTCTTTGACAGTAGGTCTATGATATATAAAAAATAAGTAATTGGAAAAAGTAATGGCATCTATCTAAAAAAAATCCTTTGTTTACTGTTACTGTCATTCCTCTTTTCTTGAGATATCTTACTTTTTATAATTAATACGTGTCCCTAACAGCCAGTCAATCGTTAATCTGAAAACAATGACGTGATGTTGTACAACGGATTATGGTTTTTTCCAGAGTACTTTAAGACCGGGCGATGCGACAGTCAAAAATTAGCTATACTACTACTACTACTACTAACAACTCACCGCAGCACCAAGCCGCCTGAGGCCAACACAGCTACACACGCTCATCCTCCACCCCAATCTATTCAAAGCCTCCCTTTTTACACCCGCCCACGAATTTCCCATTTCCTTTAAATCTTTCTTTATGACGTCCCACCCCAGACGGGGACGACCTGCTTTCCGTTTGGCCCTAGATGTTTGGCCGAAAAGAACAATCTTCCGAAATCTGTCATCCTTCATCCGCACAACGTGACCTAGCCATCTCAGCCTTCTTTCATTATAACCCTAGAGAGCGTTATTAAACCACATTTTTCGTACAGCCTATTGTTTGAAATACGGTCAGTCAACCGGGTACCCAGAACAATCCTTAAGCACTTTCTCTAGAAAACATCTAGCAAATCTTCATCCGTTTTTCGGAGCGTCCATGCTTCAGAGCCATATTTGACCACTGTCATCACTGTGGTTCTAATATTCTAATCTTGGTTTGCAGACTTATCTTCCTATTCTTCCAGACTTTTTTTTAACTGTGAAAAAACACCCCTTAGCCTTGGCTATTCTATATTTAACATCTTCACTGCTCCCATCATCTTTACTAATAATACTACCAAGGTAAGTGAAGCTGCCCACCTGATCAATCTTTTTATTGCCCAACGTCACTTTTTCATCTTCACTTATTCCAAGCCTTAGCAATTTAGTCGTCTTAAAATTAATTTTCAAACCTATACTAGCACCCTGAACTCGCAAAGAATCTAAAACTTCATTCATTTTGCACACACTTTCATCTACGATGCTTAAATCATCAGCTTAATCCAAGTCCAGGAGACTTTTTCCTCCCCATTTGATTCCATGGCCTTCCATTGCCTTTCCTGTGCTCGTTAAAGTCCATCAAAATAATCCATACAAAGGGGGATAGAACACAACCCTGCTTAACTCCTGATTTAACACGAAACCAGCTACTGACCTCATTTCCTACCTTAGCCGCAGTAGTGTTATTTTCTCTCATAGTACAAATTAATTGAATGTATTTGTCTGGTATACCATACAAGGATAAGACCTTTACTAAAGCTCTTTTATCAACAGAATCAAACTCTTGCTCATAATCTATAAAACTGAGGGCCAAAGGTGTTTGAAACCTCAGGCACTTCTCAATTATTACCCTAAGAGTGAGAATTTTGTCGATACATCCTCTACCTTTTCTAAAACCGCAATGCTCTTCTCTTAAAACTTTGTCTACGGCATCTCTCAGTCTAAACAGTATCATATTACTATGTAATTTACTACCTACAGAGACCAGACTAATGCCTCGATAATTACCACACTCACTTTTATCACCTTTCTTAAAGTGCCTTAATTAAGGTTCTCCTAAAATCGTTAGGTACTTCCCCTTTTTCAAAAATCATATTTATAATCTTCAGTAACTTATTTCTAACCTCAGAGCCACCATATTTAAGAAACTCATTTACTACCCTATCAGCACTCGGAGTCTTATTATTTTTTAATTCTTTTAGTACTGTCGCTAATTCTTCATCACAAAACAAATCTTCTTTCACATCCCAGGTATCATCGGTTTTTTCATTTTCCTCTGCATTTTCTCCGGCGACTCAATCTTGGTCAAGCAAATTCACAAAATGTTTGGCCCATCTCGCTTTGGTTCTTTCAATATCGCTAATTGCGGCCCCATTCCTATCTTTAACTGGGCCAAGTCCGGATTGACTACTTCCTCTCAATTTGTTAACGTGCCAGTACAATATTTTACTATTATGCCGTCTAGCTGCATCTTCCAGATCCTCGGCAATTTTATCCATGGTCTCCTTCACACCTCCTTAGTTTATATTTTAATGCTTTCTCCACTTGCTTTATATTCCGTTTGTTTTCTTTCATACGATCTACCACTCAGATAATTCTTGTACAATTCCTTTCTCTTTTCTATTAAACATTATGCTTTTTCACTGATATTCTTAGCTGCAGTTCTAGCTTTCTTCCCTAATACACCTTCAGCAACTTCACAAATTATTTTTCAAAAATTATTCCAACCATCTTCCACATTATCAAATTTTATACTCTAAAGTTTAGTATTGAACTGTTCCTGGAAAGTTTCTCTCGAATTCTCATCCTGGAGTCTACCAACATCATAACTTCCCGGGAGGTAGTTACCCTTCCCATATTTCAGCTTTAAATTAACCCTTGACACTACTAGATGGTGATCTTTGCTTTTAAGTATCTTGTATTGATCCTGCCAGTCTTCGGTTTACTATAATATAATCAATAAAATTTGCTGTCTTACCATCACGTGTGTGGTAAAGCTTTCTAATTTAGTTAATTATGAATTTAGTAAAAATACATTAAGACGCAAATACAAAGTTTAGAAATACCACTTTGTATTAAGATAAGGAATATATCCTGCCAAGTTTCTTCTTAACGGGAAATTGAGATATCACCACTTCCTAGCTATTGTGTTGGTTGGGTAAAGGAAAGTGTGGTTGATAAAAATGTATAAAAGATACATTTTATGGGAAGGGGTAGACTGATACTAACTTGATGCCGGACTCACCTCTGGTCCATTGTTTTTAAAAATTCCTTGGAATCTTGTCAGATCATTGCAAGTGTCTAAATATCCTACTATATATTATTGTATTTTTCCGAGACTTGTGGTATACTTGGGACAGCCAGTCCAAGTAGAATATCTTTATCTGGTATTATTATATGTTAATTGAATAAAAGTATTGCATTATAGCCAACCTCTCTACGATCTATCTTTAGTCCCTCGAACATACCCCGTTGGTACGCCTCATTAGTTCAGTCATAGCCTAAAGCACGCTACCAAAGTTTAATTATCTTAAGGCCAGAGTTTACCTCCCCTATAAAGGGAGAAATAAAGGCATCTATGACTACATTCACCCAAATACCATAAAATACACTTTACAACACGTGAATACCATACTCACTTACGAGCCATTTTATGACCAAACACCACAATGGTTAGAACTAGATTATTATATTCACGACATTACAAAAGCCTTTTTTCATTAATGTTTTCTTTTCTTTCACAGAAATTACCAAGACTGAGATACCCTCTATTTGTATTTTTGTTAGCCTGGGCATTAAAATCTCCCAGTAATAACCTCATATTTCTACCTGGGACCCTGTCTATTTGCTCCTGTAACTGTAAGTAAAATTCATCTGAGTCACTAGTATCTCTGTCAGTTGGTTCTACAGGGGTGTATACTACTATAACTGATACCCTGAAATTTCTAGTCATAAAATGAGCAATTAGTATTCTATTATTAATACCTTCCTAGCTTAAACAAGACTTAGCAGCTTCCTTATTCATCATGAGCCCTACTCCCTGTCTATGTACCCCATCCTCCCTGCCTGAGTAAACAAATTCTATATCACCTAATTTCATGCGTGCCACCCCTGGGATATGAGTTTCTGAAATTCATAATAAATCCATTTCGAATCGTCTGAATTCGCCTGTCAAAATTTCGATACGATAGTAATTTTTTAATGTCGTAACATTCCAAGTTCCAATTTTCATGTTCTTTAAATCATTGAAATTATTTTCACCTCAGGAAAAGCAATGATCCCGGATACCAGTGCACGACGGGGATCACATATCTTCTCACGTCTACACCGAAGTGCTTAAGCCGGCCTAGAACCAGACAGCAAGAAGTTTCTGGGGCCTCCATGAATGGGGACTTTGTGTAATCCTGGGCCCATCTTTGTCACGACAGGGTTTTCAGCACCTGGTGATGCTCTTCTATCAACAAGAGTCAACATCCTGCACCGACAATCTCAAGCTTATTACCTCCAACTCATTATATTCTCATGCCTACAAATATTATGCTACAACAGGGAGGCAATCGATAGTAGATAAAATAACTAGGAAGAGGTTTTTCAGCCCATAAACGCCTAACAAAACATACCAAGCCCAGAAAAATTGTCCATTACTCAGAATACCGTGCGAATACTGTGTTGTTTACTAGGCTATAATTTTCTCGAGAGGCGCCACTCCTCAAGTGGGAATAGAGTTGACCGCAAGGTCCCCAGTCTTGCAGGTACCCCGGAAGGATCGAGGCAGCCCTTTGCAGAGGCCGTTGTCCATAGATCTGGATCTTACACCCTGCCGCAGTTGTCCTCCTATAGAGGATCCTCCCGCGATGGTGTTCTGCATCACCATCACCATTACTGGGAGAAGTTTTGCAACTCATGGGACTTGTGGACAAACCAGTGGGCCCTTTTGAATGTACATTTGAGGGGCATTCTTCCTCCTCCGCCTGCATTTGTGACGCTGGGCGAGGGTGCCCCAGTTTCTATTATGGACCCCCAGGGACAAGATCCCCCCTTGGTCCGTGCCTCCTATGGAGGTACCCTACATATCTGTAGAGCGTTCCTCTATCGCCACCTGGGGACACGCTGAATGGCCTGGGGGAGGCCAGGAACATCAAACTATTATAGGGAAGTATGAACAAAGTTATACAGAAGACTTTTTGGTTTTCTTATTTAATATAACTCAACATTAGCTTGTAAAACTAACGTCTAGCCGAATTTATTGATTTACTTCAACATTAGCCTGTAAAACTAATGTAAAAACTAATGTAAAACTAATGTGTAGCCTGTTTTATTGATTTACTTCAACATTAGATTGTAAAACTAATGTAAAAAACTAATGTAAAATTAATATAAAGCTAATATCTAGCCTAATTTATTTATTTACTTCAACATTAGCTTTATTTATTTACTTCAACATTAGCTATGCAGAAGAGAATATGTTTTAAAGGAATACAGGCGCTTATCATTTGGTGACTACCAACGGGGTTAGGAGGCGATCCTTTATTTCACTTTGAAAAAGTTGAATAACAGGGTCTCCAGTTGTCACCTGATTTTAAGATGAAATCGCAAAATAAAGGTAAAAAGTGGACAGATATGAAGAATTTTTGTCCCGCTCTCAGTATTGCCCTTTAGTCAAGTGGAGGGAGGAGCAAATTTGAACAAAGGATTAAATAAAGAAAAAAATAGAGGATAATTGATTATAAATTAACAAGAAAGAATATGCTTATTTTGAGTAAATTATTGGGCAATTTATAAATTGTGCAATTTTTTGGTTGTTTACACACTGGATTTATCATCGGGAAAGGAGGAATGTTTCAACCTTGTTGTGTCCGAAAAAAACAAGGGTGTCAATGTAAAATTTCAGTGAATGTTGAGGTGTATTTTGAACTGAATCAAATGACAATAGTAACATCCTGGTTATATAAAGGAAGTCGTAAGATTTTAAAATAATTAATTAAAGAAAAAACGTGAGGATGATAGATAAAACATTGACAAGTAAGAATAGACTTATTTTGGGAAAATCATTTGGCAATTCATATATTGGCAAATTATTTGCCAATTCTTAAATTGTCAAATAATTTTGAAGCTTATGTTTTAGAAATCAAATAACTTTGAGAACTGATATAACTTCATGTTATTTTTTAGACAGCTTAATCAAATTTCCGTATCTCTCACATTTTTTGGGAAATAACACAGGAAATCCCGAATTCAAAACAGAAGTTCAAATTTTTTTAATTTTTTTCCCAAATTTTCGACGTTGATAGGAATCAAATTTTAGATATTTACTGCCATAAAATATAATGAAGAGGACATATGTCCTTCTATATCCAAAAACGAGCCGCTTCACGGATGTTCATTAATCGCACTAAAAAGTGCATAGCTTTATTAAAGGTAAAAAAAAAACTTGTGGATACAGAGTTTGGTTACTTCGTGAAGACAGAACTTATTTTGCAAGTTCTCTTATTACACGTTGACTTTGCAAACATTAACTTGCAATAATCATAACGCATCTGCAAACGTGATAAGGGAGCATACAATGTTATTTCCCCTGAAATATAGTTGCATGTGCTGGTCCACAGCTGTGCCTCATGGGTCACAGTTTCTGCAGTTCCTCATGGGTCACAGTTCCTTATGGGTCACAGAGCTACACAGTTATAGTTGCCACTGGAGGTCTAGTTAATTTGTGGCTTGTCAGCTGTTATGATCTCTTAGACAATTGATAAACAGACAATTAATAAATTAGTAAATAATCTCTTAGAAAATGCTGATTCTCCATTCAAAATGAAATAAAAAGATCAAAAAGATAACGGTTTCAAAAGACAGTGAAGTTTTTGTATAGTATTTGTATTTTTTCTCATTTTTTTTTGTATGCGTTAATTTGTTTAAACCAGTTATTTCTTCTTATTTTTTTCTTTTCCGTAGATAAATCCTATTATATCTTTGGATTTTCATTGCTAATTGCAGAAGAAAGTTATCCTTTTAGTTTTTTTTTGTCTTATTAAAAGTATTGCCCTGCAGTTATCAGTTCATTTATATATAAAGACGAAAAAGACAAATAAAATAGAGCGATTTAATTTGTGTACGTACCAAAACCATTAAAAAATTAAACAAAACAAACGTGCAAAATTAGCACTATCTTCATAAGTATCAAACAGCACTATATCCTTATAACAATTGAACAATAATTGTTTCCCCATTTATTCTTTCCTCAAACTTCCTTCGTTTCCATCTTACGCTCATTCTCTCATTCTCTCTCACTGCCCCTCTTTTATATTTTAAACCAAGGATTTGAAGCATAAAGAAGAAAAACAACTATAGCCTACTTTCCATTAATTCCGGGATTACTACTCTTCAGTTGTTAACTAATACTATTTTTGGTTATTTGTTCATTTTTATTTAATACTTACATTAGACAATTGGTCCGCATAAAATGTCACACTCCTATTAATTTTAAATAATACAGGTATGACAAGAGTCTCAGGTGTGATTTAAATGGTTTTAAGCTGAAAATCCGAAGCAGTCAGATTTTTGATTCAATAGTTGAATATGGAATAATGAAATACGTCATATCCGATGAAATACGATTCATTCCTATTGCCTGAATTGCATGCCTCAATAAAAGAGACTCTATTAGTACTAGATTAAAAAAAATTAAATCACATGACAGTTTAGCGAGGTCATGACTTAAAACGAAGAGATGATATCCTAAAAATCCACTGGTTGATACCTTTGCATCTCAAACTTTTCATATTAAAGGTTTATCTTCCGCTTTTAGTCTGCCCCTCTTCTGTATTTCACATCAAAGGATAATTATTCATATTGTGAATAAAAACATTCATATTAAAGGTTTATCTTGTGCTTTATAAATCCCGCCCTTACTGATGGTATATAAATAAATCGGCTGATATTATCAAACGGTTAAGGTTTTCAACACTTTCACAAAAATTCGTGAGTTTAGAGGACCAAATCTTCAGATGATCAAATAATAGGTCGTTTATCATGTACGATTGGCTATTGCTATGGATGTTTAAACGAAGAGTACTCGTGGCTTCGACATGAGATCACGCTGTATAGTAGGCTACCAAGAAGAATTTTTGAAAAATTATAAAAATTTTCAATCTTCAGAGAAAATTTTCTTCTGTGTTTCATGATTCCCGTACTCGAGACAAACAAAGCAAATAAAAGAACAAATTAAAAACAAAAAACAATAAAAGATAAAAGAATAAAAATATTAACAAAGACGAAAAAAGAATAAAAGAGAAATCTTTCCTTTCAACAGCTAAAGGATATGGGCATGTCTAAAATATACTTGTGCTTTTTGAAAGACCTTAGCTTCTGCATACCTCAAGTACTTTAATTCAGCTTTTCAGAAAGAGGCACTTAGTCGTAGCCTAAAACCTTCAAGCAAAATCTTAGATTCTGCCTAGATCTAGATACAACAGGCTACCAAAATATATCTGAAGCGTATTCCATTGTTTTACATGTACTGTTACGTCCGGATCCCACTAAAGCACACTCGATTAATTTAGTTTGATTGTTCCTATTTCGTTTGCAGATAGAAGGCAACACTTTTGAACATTTCTACTCCTACTCCGTTTTTTTAGGGACAGATATAACTATGGCTTGTCTCGGGCATTACGTTTAAAGTTTTACTAAGAGGCCAAGGATTTAGAAAGCCTAAGGTCCAATAGAGATTCTTCGACCTTCGGAAGAGATCTTTATATGACCATTGCATTTTTAATAAATTTTATGCATAATTTTTCAAGATTGTGGAGGGGACAGATCCATTTGAAAAACAAAGAAAAATGCATTAAACTATCATGGTTCTATTTATAATTCCACTAATTTAGTCTTCTTCTTCCTATTTCGCTTGCGGATAGAAGGCGACCCTTTTGAACATTTCGCACTGGGAAGTTGCCAGACTGACAGATCTTCACTTTCACTTGGCAAGGGTGACAACCATGATTTCACCTGCGGTCTTAAAGATGGATGAAGATTGTTTACAATAGTATCCTTTTTTACGCAACTATCCTCCATTTCTTGTATTAAAATTGTTTTGACTGGTTTAATTTCACATAGCTTCTCTGACACTTGAAGAACATCGCTTTGAGTTCCTGAAAGATTGAAGGGATTGCTAGTCTATAGAGCGTTTATTGGACATTACATTCAACCCACGAAGATTCAGATATTTTAACAATTCTTTCTTTGGAAAGGGGGGAAGGCAAAAACACCCGAAAAAGAGTGAACCATATCATATTAAACAATCATACAGATAATGATAATCTGTGAATGAGGAGAGTTTAATTCCCTCCAACGTATCTAAGAGCGAAGCTGTAAGCCCCATAGCTGAAAATATAACAAAAAAACTAGTTTACGATAAAAAGAAATTCCTTTTAAAACACTTGCCATCATTTTCATCAATATTGAAAGATAGATGTGCTATTATCTTTCTCAGTGATTTCGATAATGACGATTTTACTAATTGTATTAGTTGGTAGTTTTCAAATCCGAGCCCCAAGAAAATAAGTAACTTGAGTAGGATCTTCGGCGACTTAACATGGGAAGATCCAGCTACTAGCGAATAATTCATATAATTCATCTACGTTACTGTGTAGTTAAAGCTGAAATTTCTCTGTAAAGAATAATTAGTCAGCAGCAATTTATATTCAGAAATGAATTCAAGTCAAAATTCCTTCCGTACAAGTAGGCCTAGGTTAGTCTACAAAAGTTTAGGCAGGCTAAGTACAACTAGTTGACTTCTAGTTGGTACATTATCATTAGTTTAAATTTTACGATTTATTAAATGGATTCTATAGACGATTAAATGGATATTTGGTTTAAAATTTATTTTTTATGGATGAAACAGTCCATGACACTGAACTGCAAGTAAGCAGCTACTGGTCCTAATAGTAACGAGGACCCTAAAAATGCTTTTTGATAGCAAGATGTACATTATATAAATCAACTTTTTATTTTCATGCCAAATTTACAATAATCCTTAAGTTTACAGTTACCCAACAAAAGTTACGAGTTTGATAAAAATTTCCCGTTTATAAGAAATAGGGGAAACATCCCCAAAAAGGCAAGTGATTTTGGTGAAAATTACAAGGTCAAATTTAGCATATCAAATAACTCTATTGTAGATATTTCAAGCTCTATCTACAAAAATGTGAACTTTTGTATTTTTTTTCCGAAAAGGATAGTTATGGGCTTGTATTTATTTGTTTCTTTGTTGTTGTTTCGTTTTTTTGCTCAAGGGTGACCGTATCCAACCATTTGTGCTAGAATATCAGGAGAAGGTTTCTGACATAAAAGGTTTTATCTTTTTAAGTAGCAAAAACGATTGTGCCACAGCAAAACATTGTTTTCAGGTTTTACACAAAAGGTTTTAGTGATCTTTTTAAGTAGCAAAAACGATTGTGCCACAGCAAAACATTGTTTTCAGGTTTTACACAAAAGGTTTTAGTGATCTTTTTAAGTAGCAAAAACGATTGTGCCACAGCAAAACATTGTTTTCAGGTTTTACACAAAAGGTTTTAGTGATCTTTTTAAGTAGCAAAAACGATTGTGCCACAGCAAAACATTGTGTTCAGGTACAAATGACAATTTTTGGCCCAAAGGGTGGCAAAAAGCCATCGAGTAGAAACTGTGAAATATCTAATCAGTTTACAATTACTGGAAAACCATACCTCGAGCTTACCAGTTTTAAAGACGGTAATGCTTAAGATGCACGTAGATTCGATTCTTAAGATGCACGTAGTCCATACAAAATGAGCGCTTAATATTGAAATTTATTCTAATGCTTCATATAAATAAGTTTACTATAATGGTGCATAAGCTCTTATGGATGAAGGCCGTTGGATCTTTGTGCAGGTGGAGGGGAGTGTTCGTGAAGTCCCAAAAAAGCGTGGTTCTCAGCCCAAATTTACCTACTCTCCGTCAGTCTTCAGATAAATATAGAAGGAGGTTTGGGGCAGAGGTAGAAATTAAATCTCTAATCCCTCTTGATTCTCCAGGATATATTTGGACTACGCCTGTATTATTGGTTCTGGAGGTGATATATCCCCTCTTATTACAGAAAATATTTTTCAATCTAATATGAAAGGTTACATTCACGTGCCTGCTGCCACAAAGAAGGGGAAGTGGGGGATGAAGGAGAAGCTTCATCCCCGAAGGGGGATGAAGCTTCTCGAAAGGGGTGGGGGTGGAGGATTTTCTAAGTGATAATACGAGCTTTTTTCCACCAAGTTGTGCGTAGCTGTGTTAGCCTCAGGCGGCTTGGTGCTGCAGTGAGTTGTTAGTGGAAGTAGTAGCAGTATTTATATACAACATTAAATGGCTTATTGTTCCCGGGGCATCGCCCCCCCCCAAATGGGGCCCATAGGTGCATACCTACAAAAAAGACTTGTTCAAAGAATTTGGTTCTAAGTGTTCAAAGAAACCATGAAAATGACAAACCTATAATCAGTTTCTGACATTTCAGATCCCTCCCACCCTAATAAATACATGTAGGGGTACATTTTTTCAGGAATGATGATCATTCTAGAACCGTTGCTTTTACTAAGATTAAACTTGAATATAAAAAACGGGGTTTAAAGGAGGGAGTAGTACCTTCCTTCATATTAAAGAGATCTTTTGATCAAACAGCTCGTAGTTTCAAACTATAAGTAAAGAGCGACCAAAACTCCGAAAACACGAAGTTTTAATCACAATATATGCGAAAACGAAATCTATTATTCACAACCGATTCTTAAGATGCAAAATGTATTAATTTTGAAATTGCTCATTCAAATGTATTAGCACACAAAAATTTCCAGAAGTTTAGAAATAGGAATTAAATTCTCCGAAAAGGGTGCAATCTCAAAGGAAATTGTACACTGTACTTCACTATGTATGAGAGCTCTAAAGGCATTATCAACAAAATGTGTGAAAAATGCCCTCATATTGCAGAGATAATTATTTATTTTGGATGGTTTTACTTTATTTAGAAAAGAGCATACACGAAATTAGCTCTTATACTAGAAGCATTGCTGTACAAAAATTAAGTTTTGTTTTTAAGTAGTTTCTGAGGGCGTGGTAGCCCCTCCTCAGATTTGGTGTAATCCTGGGTACCATGATGAAAAAAAAAGAAATTAAATGAAAAAACCAGTCGTCTTATTAAAGAAAAGTAAAGATTTATACCAAAACTTAACTGCTCAAACACAAGGTTCTTTTATTTCGAATAAGAATTTTGTTTTTAAGTACTATGAAACTTTAGCGTAAATAACGAGGGGTTGAAGAAGGGGGCAGTCCCCCTCAGCTACGGAATAATTTCTGTTCGTTTAAGTTTTAATGTCACTCTTTATTTGCATCGAAACTTTTTTTAATTTAATTGTTCCACCAAAAAAACAACATTTATTTCGACCTACTGTCGAAAGGGACCCAACAAATGTTTATAATGTTGACATCCAATCCAAGTCGATCAGACAAATTCCCTGTCTGCTTATAGCACAAAAGATTAGAACGAAGCTTTAATCTGGGTTGCAGTGGTAGCTAGCAACCTAGTAAGAGATGTTAAGTAAACACTAGGTTGCTACCATATATACTCCAAAAAAGGTGTCCCAAAGCTGGCCTTGAAAATGACCCAAAGCCGACCAAAAATTGACGAAATTGGTAATTTTTCTCTGATTTTTTTTTCTTTCTTTCATTTTGTCTGCATTAGGAGGTAAATTTGTGAATGCAGTTAAGAACTTTTAATGTAATTTCCCATAAATACTTATAACAAAAAAAATTCCTGTAATACTACCGAAATTAACAGGCAGTATGTGACAAAAATAGATCCCACCGCATTAAACTAAGCAAGCTTAATTGATTGGCAAAATACATTTTCATCTATTTTAATTGGTTCTTAGTATATTTATAACCCTCTGTTTTCTCTAAATTGTCCTCTTTTCTTACAAAGTGAGAAAACATGCGAAAAATATTCGAAGCTTGCAAATAATTTTCTTTTGCGGTAAAATGGATGCCAAAAAAACTTTTCCTAAAACAGACAATAGGTTTAATTTATGGGGCTAAATTCAACCAGTTTTAATATATGTAGCAATAATGAACTTAATTACACATAAACATTTTTTATAGGAATCACCGTAAATACTTGCAATTAAAAAGGCGGTTTCTGATTATGAATTCTAATTATATGAGATCTGAGGTGAGAGAGCAGAGTGAGAAACATCTGCGAAATGGAGGTTTGAAATAATTTTTTGCCGTACCTTGGAAGCCTAAAAAGTTTTTTGAACAGACTGCAGGTTAGTTTTACGGGGCTAAATTCAGTCAGTATGAATTTATATAGCAATAGTGAATTTGATTCTCTGCGAATACTTGTAATTGCAATTACCATATATGCTTGCAATCAAAAGGGCGGTTTGTGATATTAAAAAAGATTTAAAGACTTAAAATGAGTTAGCTCTACCAATTGGTCAATTTCATTTTCTCCTATAATATTAGCCCTCCCTCCTCCCCTAATTGACGTCCCTACGCAAACGAATCATCAAAAAGTCACCTCGTTGACTCTTACCAGCTCTTTCTTCCCAGTTGTCAGGAATCATTTCCACAGATTTCCTCTCTCCCAGAGTCGTTACTCTTCCAGAAGAAAAAGGATCCATCTGATCAAGTAGGGCAGACACATCCACTGATTTTTGAGTTATTTCAACTGTTCTTGCTTTCAAAATTTCTCTGGTACGTAAATGACCTGTGTTCTAAAAATATTTATCAATATCAATTAATAATAATAATAATAATGTGTAAATAAAGAGTATCAAAACAATGGGTTTATTCAAAAATTCAGTTACCAATAATGATCATTAATTACCTACTATTAATTTCAGCCTAAAATGATGAATAGAAACAAATTTAGCCCCAAAATACTTATCATGGGTGCAGTAATAGCTGCAACATAGCATAGGACAAACCACGGCCCATAGTAATACAAAAACGCATTTAAAAAATGGCAGTGAGAGAAATAGCCATTTCAAGCTGATTCAGGAATGGTAACTATTATCTAAATTAGTCCAAAGTAGTAAAATGTCATTCTGAAAACAAATTTAACGGAATTTCGAAAAATAGCCACAAACCCCCAAGAAATGACGTAGGATCGAAACAAAAAATACACCATTCAAATCGCCATGGCCAAAAACTCCATTCAAGAAACTTCCAGTTCCCTGCCTTTAATAACAAGAAAAAATCAGTATTTTGCATGGGCAGAACTGATGTACCTTTTTTTCCCTTCTCTACTGCTAGCGGGGAACTGGAACCTCAAAGAGGGATATTTAAGGGCTCATTTTAAAGAAATTTAATATATATAGTGCATTTTGTTCGTACGTAAACGTAATTTTTAAAATAAAATGCATTTTTGACAAAAACTGCATCTTCATATGCAAGATGACGAGTGACGTCATAATCGTAGGTTAAAACATAAATAACTTATACAATTATGTGATGACGTATACTATATGAGAGCAGCTAACATTGTAGTTCGTTCTGCATCAAGAATAATGCAAATTGCTAATAATTTAGTGTTATTCATTACAATTTGTTATTCAAGCAAATAATAATAATTAATAATAATTGAGCTCCTGAATACATCAAATGTGGTTGGCTTGCGAAAGTACGTCACAAAAACATACCGATGGAACTAAAGGAAACTTTTTAACACGAAGATGTACTTAATTATAACTTTATAAAATTAACCTAAAAATTTCTTAAGACCCCCCCCCCCCAGGACTGCAACGAAGAATTCAACGACATTTCAATATTCCCTTGAAAATTACCAAGGTTTGAAAAAAATCCAAAATATTAATGGGTATATAATATATGCACTTAATATACTTTTTGAGGGCAATGTCTCGTAGATATGTTTTTCCAAAGACCACAAGCTCAGTTGCTAACGTGGCTGCAACCGAGAAAAGAGTGAACTACACCCCAAAATAACCGAGAACTTAAAAACATATTTAGAAAATAAACTATAAATTGAAAAAAAATATTCATTTAAAGATGTTTCAGAAATGATAACTATTAAGTAGATTTACCATAAAGTACAAGTTTATTGCAGAACAAGTTTATGGGAATTTAGAGAAGCAGCTTGAAAACCCTCGAAAATGACGGTGGATCGAAATATAAAGTAAAACATTTGAATCACCATGGTAGAAACCGCTCATTCGAGGATTTAAGCCCCAGCTTGAAAAACGAGGAAAATCGCTATTTGTATGCGTAGCAGTGATCTGTCCCCCTTTATCAAGGCTTTTTATTTATCAAAGCTCGCAGGCTACCACAAAGTCAAGAAGAAATGTTTAATGAATCATTCAGAAGCTACTGCTCATATCTACGTACATTTTATAAATTCGTGCTTATGGCATTAAAACAAGATACTATATTTTATGGAAGCTGTATCTTCTTCAGATACAAGATGATGTAATACAAGTAGATCTTGAAAAGTCAAAACGATCTACCACTAAAGCAACTGAAGCGGCATACAACTACAGCATAGTTGCACGTCATACAACTACAACTAAAGTAAACACTAGCATACTGAAATGACATGCTAATACATGACATTTTCCTAACAGTCCAAGGGAAGAAGCAATGCCTCCAAGAAATATAAAATGGTAAACGGCAATCTTGTCATTATAACTTCACAAAAGTTCTCACTCTTTGCTAAGCTCCAACCAAAACTAAAAACTAAAAATTATTTTCAATGTGTGATGTATTCCTTACACAAATTCCATACTTGAAACGTCACTCAACCAAAGACATAATTCGTAAATTTTTAACCGAGGTCCTCTATATGAAGTTATTTACAAAATCTCAAACTGAAGCGCAAATATGAACAGACAATACTGCACATAGAAATACAAATTGAAGCGCAAAAACGTACAGATAATCCTGCACTCATAAATACAACAGAAGTTGAATGGTCACTTGATATTTGAAAGGTCACTCATTCCATACTTGAAAGGTCACTTGACCAAAGTCAGATAATTCATAAGCTTCTGACCGGGGTCAACTATATGAAGTTATTTATAAAATCTCAGGAAACGTTTGAGGGAACGATTTTCAGATGATCATATTTGCCTTCTTGCTGTAGACAAGAATATGACCTGGATAATACCTTTCTGCTACACAATCTTAAGAGCTTCAGCAATAGGGAAAGCAATAGTAGAGATGGCAGATTGAATGGATTATGAATCAATAGTTTTGCAGTGACAGCTATGCCCAAATTCTACGCGTGGCAACTATATCGGGTTATCAATATGTTTATGCTGACATGTTTTACTCTCCTTCTAAGGACATTCTCAGTAAGAACCCAGCTAGAGCCGAGGCAAAAAAAGAGTAGCATGACATAACCTCGCTGGTATTGATTGTCTTCACCAGGAATTTTGTCTGGATGAATTCAACAGAGCTTCATCCGCCGACTGACCATCATCATATCAGCAACATGTAAAGGACGGTCGGTAACGTGATATTTCTTCAAAACAAGGTATATACAATGAACGGCCCAGCATAATTTCAGATATTTGCACAAGCCTGAACGAAAATGAAGGTTTTTATCTATGTTTAAGCCTTTTCTATAATGAAAAATATAGTAGACAATCGGGGAACTCGACTACGAATTTCATATGAGTATTTATCGTATTATAGGACTTAAAGGAAATTCAGGCTTCTTGGGATGGTGTAAAGAGGGAAGCTTTAGGATGAAGGAGGAGCGTGCGCAGATGTGTTGGTCTCAGACGGTTTGGTGCTGCAGTGAGTTGTTAATAGTAGTAGTATTTATTGTATTATGGTCTCTATAACCACTATTAACGTTAGTACTATCGTCATTATTAAGATTTTGTGATTCTTTTCTCTTTTTTTGGCTTTTTAGTTTAAAGTCCACAAAAACTTAGTTTATTTGAATCACAGGATGTCGTTGCCAACGATAAAACACCAACTTAAGTCTCGTCCACATTAATTTTTTTGTGATTATACGCAGCCTTTTCAGCTGTGATAGTGTAAGATTGAAAATTGACAACCTAACTTTTTATTAGTGCCATGAAATGACGGTAATGAAAGAAAAAGTCCAGTTATATGATGTATATCCGTTACATTTGATATTAGCACCATCTACCTTCTTGAAATTGCTACTACTTGGACTCTTAAATAAGCCACCAGCTAGCTTTCAAAGCTCGAAGTCTTGTAATGAAGTATGGCTGATTTCTACTATACCTAACAGGGCAAAAGTGACTGAGATGTTTATGAGCAAAGAGCTCCTTCTGTTGCCACCCAAATGCAGGACAAACCGTCATATGGATTTCTTTGTGCCTCAAGCGCCATATACCTTCTTGAAATTGTGGCTATTTGGACTCTTAAAGAAGCTGCAGATGACAATGAAAACTAAAACTCTTGTGATGAACTGCGACAGATTTCTATTGCACCTAATAGGGCAACAGTGACTGAAACGTATATCTACCGAGAGCTCCTTCTGATGGTACCCAAATGCAGAAGAAGTCGAATTCGTATGAATTCTTTCGTGCCTTTTACTGTCAGTGTTCGTAACCAATTTGATTTCATTATAATAAAAAAAAAAAAAAAAAAAAAAAAAAAAAAAAAAAAAAAAAGGCATTTAATATGGCTTCAGCCATGACTACGATTATTGTTTAATTAGTAAATGATTGAGGCCCTGATAAATAAAGTGCAGGGCTAATTTTTTAAAGAATTAAGCGAAAAGGGTTTTTGTATTTTCACTGTAAATACCTTCCTTATTTTGGTGTTTTCATTAAAAAGAGTAAAAAAAAGAAAATATGTAGCCTAGCTCCCCTAGATTTTGAAATATGTATTCCTCTCACACACTATATTTTCGTTAATTGGCAAATTAAAAAATTAACAGTGAATTTCGAAAGATGTAGTTACGTAGTTTTTTGCAGGGGGCAGAAGCCAAAAAAATGGGTGAAAAATCAGCCAAAAATAAACTAGAAATATATAGACATAAATAAACTAGAAACTTAAGAGACAAATATTTAAAGAATCAAATACTTACTGAGAGAAAGTCGTAATCCTTATCATAGTATCTTGTAAAGATGTCTTCGTGTTTTATACAATGCATAGCATGCCAAGTATGCATTAATAAGCGTGGAAACCTCTTCGTCCAATAGTCACAGAATTCATCGGGTATCTTACCCAGAGCTTGACGGGTCTCGGCCGACGATTCTTGGTAGTGGTGTCGCTTGTTCCTAAGTGCTCTTAGCAAGTCTCGCACCTAGCAATTAAAAAGAATAAAAGCAGCTGAATAAAAATAAGTTAGTACCAAGGACAGTGAAGATGAAACCTGATTATTTAAATTAGTTAAGTGGAAACTTGCGCAGCCATATGGCCTCCATATACAAACACGCAGTTTCTGGTTGTAGCAGGCATCAAATAAAAAAAGAAAGAAAAGAAACATGGATGAAAAATCAGCCAAACATAACATAAAACACATAGCTTATAGATCAGAATTAAAGGCACCAAATAGATTAAGAAGGTGTAGCTTTCCTTGAAAGCTGTAGCTGTCTCTGGTTTTTCTGACTGATTCATCCCAAAAATCTAAGCTGAATTTAAAGAAGGAAATATTAAAGACTGTTTATTGGCCAATGATGATAGAACATTGATCTATATTATATTTTTCCTTGTGTGTATAGGTTTATTTTTGAATCCCTGTGTTAGGATGGACTTCCACGCCTCTCATGCACAGCATTTATTTACTTCTTTGTTTTTTTATGGGTTTATTTTTTTTCTTTTTTGGTTAACCAAGTTAATTTTTGCTAATATTATTATTATAATGACGAGATATATTATTTTGTTTTTATACATGTCCTACTATTTACATACCCAACTTTACGAGCTCGGCTCTCCGTTGGGATTAGTGTCTTTTGTATTTTTAAGTGAAGTAAATAAAACAGTAACAATAACAGATTGTTAATGTAACTTTTACACGCGAAAAGCATTGCCAAATTCAACTAACTAGTTTCGCTTATTTGTTTTCACGGTCGAACATGACAATGCAGACGAAAATATGGAACAGCCCTGAAAAATTCATATTGTTGTAACAAACAAAAGAAAAATCTTAGAAAATTTAGATTTTCAATTATGAGTACACCTAACACGGGTCAAAGAGGGCATTTCTTTTTTTTTTTTTTTTTGATAACCTTGATACCTTAATGTTATTCAATAGCCAACACAGAATTTCAAATGACGAAATTCATGTTTGATGCTGCTAGACACAACACAATGCTTCTTCGATAACCTGAGTAGAATGGCCCCTATTGATCGTGACGGGGCACCAAATATGGGCATAGAGTCCCTAGGGAGAACACGTGGTAATGTCAGTCGTGACGGGGCACCAAATATGGGCATGGAATCCCCAGGGAGAATGATTGCGTAATCGGTCAATGACCTCTTTTTTCCAAGGTCGATTTATTTGTTGTTGTTGTTGTAAGTGCACGCTCTCAGCGAATGTTATGAGTTTCCAGAAATAGAAAACAGCATTTGTTGTTGTTTTGGGCACGCTCGAGGCGAATGTTATGCCGTCCAGGAATTTGGAACACCTGTGCTGTCGACCTCAATTCACCTATCGTGAATCAATAATTCCCCTTAGAAACAACAAATTAATTCCCCTTTCTTGACAGATCAATCAACCAATGACATCATCTGTCAGACTTTAAAAATTTTCGCATATAAACGATTCTCCAGGAATAGATTCAAGTCATTAATGTCTTTGCCTCAGAAACAACTCTTTTGGTCGAACTCCAAAGGATATTAATAACCAAACGCCATGGAAAAAATTCTCCAAGAAACATCTTAGCGATGAATTGTTTTAGCGCGGGAATCAGGTTTCTTATTAATTTGAAATGCATTAGCGCAGAGATGCCAAAAACAACAGGAATACGCTGAATTACGTTTAGGGATTATTTGGGCGAAACTGTTTTAGACAGGTTATGGAATTATTTCGGCGAAACACTTAGAGACATTTTAAAAGATGATTTTTGAAGAGATTTTGGAAGAGGTTTTGAGTGTGGTCGTTATAATACACAAGTTTCATTTGAACAGTGTTGTGAGGTCCTATACAACAACCCAAAGGGTTCCGATCCCCCTAACCCAACCCCAAAGGGTTCCAATCCCTCTACCTCAACCCCGAAGGAAGCCACCGGTCCTCAAAGGTCCACTGGGCTCCCAAAGGGCCCCCCCGGCCCTCAAGGTTCCCCCAAGCCCCCCCTCCCCGGGGCCCAAAGGGCCCCTCCCCCTTTGGCCCCCCAAAGAGGCCCCTCTCCCTCCATCTCCTCCCTCCTCCTCCCCTCCCCTCCTCCTCCTCCTCCCCTCCTCCTCCTCCCCTCCCCTTCCCTCCCCCATTTTTTATACTTTTTTTGTGCATTGAGACACAGAACGACCCCCTCCCCCGGCCCCTCCCCCTCCAAAGGTCTGATTTTTCAAAGTTCATTTTGAATTTCCTTCGTTGAAATGCAAGAGTTGGAATGTTTCAGTAGTGTTTGGTTGTGGTTTACCTTGTCACAGTTACATTCTGTGGATTTTTCAAAGTTCATTTTGAATTTCGGTCGTTTAAATGCAAGACTTGGAATTTTTCAGTAGTGTTTTGTTGTGGTTTACCTTGTCACAGTTACATTCTCATGATTTTCAATAGTTCAAGTTGGGTTTGATTCATTTAAATGAAAGATTTGAATTATTTCAGTAGTTTTTTGTCGTGTTTTACCTTGTCACAGTTACATTTTCTTGATTTTTCAAAGTTCATTTTGAATTTCTTTCGTTGAAATGCAAGAGTTGGAATATTTCAGTAGTGTTTGGTTGTGGTTTACCTTGTCACTGTTACATTTTCTTGATTTTTCAAAGTTCATTTTGAATATCCTTTGTTGAAAGGCAAGAGTTGGAATATTTCAGTAGTGTGTTGTTGTTGTTTACCTTGTCACAGTTACATTCTCTTGATTTTTCAAAGTTCATTTTGAATTTCTTTCGTTGAAATGCAAGAATTGGATTATTTCAGAAGTGTTTGGTTATGGTTTACCTTGTCACAGTTACATTCTCTTGATTTTTCAAAGTTCATCTTGAATTTCTTTCATTGAAATGCAAGAGTTGAACTATTTCAGTAGTGTTTGGTCGTGGTTTACCTTGTCACAGTTACATTTTCTTGATTTTTCACAGTTTGTTTTGAATTTCCTTCGTTGAAATGCAAGAGTTGGAATATTTCAGTAGTGTTAGGTTGTGGTTTACCTTGTCACAGTTACATTTTCCTGATTTTTCAAAGTTCATTTCGAATTTCTTTCGTTGAAATGCAAGAGTTGGAATATTTCAGTAGTGTTTGGTTGTGGTTTACCTTGTCACAGTTACATTTTCATGATTTTTCAAAGTTCATTTTGAATTTCTTACCTTGAAATTCAAGAGTTGGAATATTTCAGTTGTGTTTCGATATGGTTTACCTTGTCACAGTTACATTTTGTTGATTTTCCAAAGTTCATTTTGAATTTCTTTCATTGAAATGCAAGAGTTGGAATATTTCAGAAGTGTTTGGTAGAGGTTTACCATGTCACAGTTACATTTAATTGATTTTTAAATTTTAGTTTTCAATATCTTTATTTGATATGCAAGAGTTGGAATATTTCAGTAGTGTGTTGTTGTTGTTTACCATGTCACAGTTACATATTTTTGATTTTTCAAAGTTCATTTTGAATTTCATTCGTTGAAATGCAAGAGTTGGAATATTTCAGTAGTGTTTGGTTGTGGTTTACCGTGTCACAGTTACATTTTCCTGATTTTTCAAAGTTCATTTCGAATTTCTTTCGTTGAAATGCAAGAGTTGGAATATTTCAGTAGTGTTTGGTTGTGGTTTACCGTGTCACAGTTACATTTTCTTGATTTTTCAAAGTTCATTTTGAATTTATTTCATTGAAATGCAAGAGTTGGAATATTTCAGTAGTGTTTGGTTGTGGTTTACCTTGTCACAGTTACATTTTCTTGATTTTTCAAAGTTCATTTTGAATTTCTTTCGTTGAAATGCAAGAGTTGGAATATTTCAGTAGTGTGTTGGTTGTGGTTTACCTTGTCACAGTTACATTCTCTTGATTTTTCAAAGTTCATTTTGAATTTCTTTCGTTGAAATGCAAGAGTTGGAATGTTTCAGTAGTGTTTGGTTGTGGTTTACCTTGTCACAGTTACATTTTCTTGATTTTTAAAAGTTCATTTTGAATTTCTTTCATTGAAATGCAAGAGTTGTAATATTTCAGTAGTGTTTGGTCGTGGTTTTCCTTGTCACTGTTACATTCTATTGATTTTTCAAAGTTCATTTTGAATTTCTTTCTTTGAAATGCAAGAGTTGGAATATTTCAGTAGTGTTTGGTTGAGGTTTACCTTGTCACAGTTACATTCTCTTAATTTTTCAAAGTTCATTTTGAAGTTCTTCCATTGAAATGCAAGAGTTGGAATATTTCAGTAGTGTTTGGTTGTGGTTTACCTTCTCACAGTTACATTCCCTTGATTTTTCAAAGTTCATTTTGAATTTCTTTCGTTGAAATGCAAGAGTTGGAATATTTCAGTAGTGTTTCGTTGTGGTTTACCTTGTCACAGTTACATTTTCTTGATTTTTCAAAGTTCATTTTGAATTTCTTTACTTGAAATGAAAGAGTTGGAATATTTAAGTAGTGTTTGGTTGTGGTTTACCCTGTCACAGTTACATTTTCTTGATTTTTCAAAGTTCATTTTGAATTTCTTTCTTTGAAATGCAAGAGTTGGAATATTTCAGTAGTGTTTGGTTGTGGTTTACCATGTCACAGTTACATTTTCCTGATTTTTCAAAGTTCATTTTGAATTTCTTTCGTTGAAATGCAAGAGATGGAATATTTCAGTAGTGTTTGGTTGTGGTTTACCTTGTCACAGTTACATTTTCTTGATTTTTCAAAGTTCATTTTGAATTTCTTTCGTTGAAATGCAAGAGTTGGAATATTTCAGTAGTGTTTGGTTGTGGTTTACCTTGTCACAGTTACATTTTCTTGATTTGTCAAAGTTAATTTTGAATTTCTTTCGTTGAAATGCAAGATTTGGAATATTTCAGTAGTGTTTGCTTGTGGTTTACCCTGTCAAAGTTACATTTTCTTGATTTTTCAAAGTTCATTTTGAATTTTTCTCATTGAAATGGAAGAGTTGGAATATTTCAGTTATGTTTGGTTGTGGTTTACCGTGTCACAGTTAAATTTTCCTGATTTTTCAAAGTTCATTTAGAATTTCTCTTATTTAAATGCAAGAGTTGGAATTTTTCAGTAGTGTTTGGTTGTGGTTTACCTTGTCACAGTTACATTTTCTTGATTTTTCAAAGTTTATTTTGAATTTCTTACGTTGAAATGCAAGAGTTGGAATATTTCACTAGCGTTTGTTTGTGGTTTAACTTGTCACAGTTACATTTTATTGATTTTTCAAAGTTCATTTTGAATTTCTTTAGTTGAAATGCAAGAGTTGGAATATTTCAGTAGTGTGTTGGTTGTAGTTTACCCTGTCACAGTTACATTCCCTTAATTTTTCAAAGTTCATTTTGAATTTCATTCGTTGAAATGCAAGAGTTGGAATATTTCAGTAGTGTTTTGTTGTGGTATACCTTGTCACAGTTACATTTCCTTAATTTTTCAAAGTTTATTTTGAATTTCTTTCGTTGAAATGCAAGAGTCGGAATATTTCAGTAGCGTTTGGTTGTGGTTTACCTTGTCACAGCTACATCTTCTTGATTTTTCAAAGTTCATTTTCAATTTCTTTTATTGAAATGCAAGAGTTGGACTATTTCATTAGTGTTTGGTTGTGGTTTACCTTGTCACAGGTACATTTTCTTGATTTTTCAAAGTTCATTTCGAATTTCTTTCGTTGAAATGCAAGAGTTGGAATATTTCAGTAGTGTTTCGTTGTGGTATACCTTGTCACAGTTAAATTTTCTTGATTTTTCAAAGTTCATTTTGAATTTCTTTCGTTGAAATGCAAGAGTTGGAATATTTCAGTAGTGTTTGTTTTTGGTTTACCTTGTCACAGTTACATTTTCTTGATTTTTCAAAGTTCATTTTGAATTTCTTTCATCGAAATGCAAGATTTGGAATATTTCAGTAGTGTTTGGTTCTGGTTTACCCTTTCACAGTTACATTTTCTTGATTTTTCAAAGTTCATTTTGAATTTATTTCATTGAAATTCAAAAGTTAGACTATTTCAGTAGTGTTTGGTTGTGGTTTACCTTGTCACAGTTACATTTTCCTGATTTTTCAAAGTTCATTTTGATTTTCTTTCGTTGAACTGCAAGAGTTGGAATATGTCAGGAGTGTTGGGGTGTGGTTGACCGTGTCACCGTTACAGTTTCGTGATTTTTCAAAATTCATTGGGAAGTTCTTACATTGAAATGCAAGAATTTGAATCCGTAAGTTGTGTTCCTGGAGGGTTTACCTTGTCACGGTTAAAATTACCGGATTTTTCAAATTTCATTTTGATTTTATTTAATTCAAATTCAAGAGTTGTAATATTTCAGTAGGGTTTGGTTTTGATTTACAATGTCTCACTTATATCTTCTTGATTTTTCAAAGTTTATTTTGAATTTTTTTCGTTGAAATGCAAGAGTTGTAATATTTAAGTAGTGTTTGGTGTTGTATCAACTTTTCAAAGTTACAAGTTATTTATTTTTCAAATTTCATTTTGAATTTATTTATTTGTAATGCAAGAGTTGGAATATTTCAGTATTGTTTGGTTGTGGTTCACCTTGTCACAGTTACATTTTCTTGATTTTTCAAAGTTCATTTTGAATTTCTTTCGTTGAAATGCAAGAGTTGGAATATTTCAGTAGTGTTTGGTTGTGGTTTACCTTGTCGTGGTTACATTTTCTTGATTTTTAAAAGTTCATTTTTAATTTCTATAGTTGAAATGCAAGAGTTGGAATATTTCAGTTTTGTTTCGTTGTGGTTTACCTTGTCACAGTTACATTTTCTTGATTTTTCAAAGTTCATTTTGAATTTCTTTCGTTGAAATGCAAGAGTTGGAATATTTCAGTAGTGTTTGGTTGTGGTTTACCTTGTCACAGTTACATTTTCTTGATTTTTCAAAGTTCATTTTGAATTTCTTTCGTTGAAATGCAAGAGTTGGAATATTTCAGTAGTGTTTGGTTGTGGTTTACCTTGTCACAGTTACATTTTCTTGATTTTTCAAAGTTCATTTTGAATTTCTTTCTTT
This sequence comes from Artemia sp. Qi Xiang Cuo, assembly GCF_049724085.1. NCBI lineage: Eukaryota > Metazoa > Arthropoda > Branchiopoda > Anostraca > Artemiidae > Artemia > Artemia sp. Qi Xiang Cuo. Next base: position 51,167,945 of record NC_142796.1, read on the forward strand.
GAAATGCAAGAGTTGGAATATTTCATTATTGTTTTGTTGTGGTTTACCTTGTAACAGTTACATTTTGTTGATTTTTCAAAGTTAATTTTGAATTTATTTCATTGAAAAGCAAGAGTTGGAATATTTCAGTAGTGTTTTGTTGTGGTTTAACTTGTCACAGTTACATTCTCTTGATTTTTCAAAGTTCATTTTGAATTTCTTTCGTTGAAATGCAAGAGTTGGAATATTTCAGTAGTGTTTGGTTGTGGTGTACCTTGTCAGAGTTACATTCTCTTGATTTTTCAAAGTTCATTTTGAATTTCTTTCTTTGAAATGCACGAGTTTGTTTAGTTCAGGTGTGTTTTGTTTTGGTTCACCTTGTCACAGTTACATTTTCTTGATTTTTCAAAGTTCATTTTGAATTTTTTTCGTTGAAATGCAAGAGTTGGAATATTTAAGTAGTGTTTGGTTGCGGTTTACCTTGTCACAGTTACATTTTCCTGATTTTTCAAAGTTCATTTTGAATTTCTTTCGTCGAAAAGCAAGAGTTGGAATATTTCAGTAGTGTTTGGTTTTGGTTTACCTTGTCACAGTTACATTTTCTTGATTTTTCAAAGTTCATTTTGAATTTCTCTTGTTGAAATGCAAGAGTTGGAATATTTCAGTTGTGTTTCAATAAGGTTTACCTTGTCACAGTTACATTTTCATGATTTTTCAAAGTTTATTTTGAATTTCTTTCATTGAAATGCAAGAATTGGAATATTTCAGTAGTGTTTGGTTGTGGTTTACCTTGTCACAGTTACATTTTCTTTATTTTTCAAAGTTTATTTTGAATTTCTTTCATTGAAATGCAAGAGTTGGTATATTTCATTTTTGTTTGCTGCCGCATTAGATTGTAAGAGTTACATTCTCTTGATTTTTCAAAGTTCATTTTAAATTTCTTTCCCTAAAATACAAAAGGTGGAATATTTCTGTAGTGTGAGACTGTGGTCTACCTAGTCACAGATTCAGTTTCATGATTCATCAATTTTCATTTTGAACTTATAACGCTGTCTTTCACCAGGTTTAATAGTTAAGTCGTGTGTGGTATTGGTTTACCTTTTCATGTTTACATTTTCTTAATTTTTCAAAGTTCATTTTGAATTTCTCTCGTTGAAATGCAAGAGTTGGAATATTTCAGTAGTGTTTCGTGGTGATTTACCTTGTCTCAGTTACATTTTCTTGATATATCAAAGTTCATTTTGAATTTCTTTCGTTGAAATGCAAGAGTTGGAATATTTCAGTAGTGTTTGATTGTGGTTTAACTTGTAACAGTTACATTTTCTTGATTTTTCAAAGTTCATATTGAATTTTTTTAGTTGAAATGAAAGAGTTTTAATATTTCAGTAGTGTTTTTTAGTTGTGTACATTTTCACTGTTTCATTTTCTTTATATTTCAAATTTCATTTTGAATTTCTTTCGTTTAAATGCAAGATTTGTAATATTTAAGTTGTGTTTGTTTATGGTTTACCTAGTCACAGTTACATTTTCTTGATTTTTCAAAGTTCATTTCGAATTTCTTTCGTTGAAATGCAAGAGTTGGAATATTTCAGTAGTGTTTGGTTGTGGTTTACCTTGTCACAGTTACATTTTCTCGATTTCAAAGTTCATTTTTTTCAAAAAGTTCATTTTGAATTTCTTTCGTTGAAATGCAAGAGTTGGAATATTTCAGTTGTGTTTCGTTGTGGTTTACCTTGTCACAGTTACATTTTCTTGATTTTTCAAAGTTCATTTTGAATTTCTTTCGTTGAAATGCAATAGTTGGAATATTTAAGTAGTTTTTGGTAGTGGTTTACCTTGTCACAGTTACATTTTCTTGATTTTTCGAAGTTCATTTTGAATTTTTTTCATTGAAATGCAAGAGTTGTAATATTTCAGTAGTGTTTGGTTGTGGTTTACCTTGTCACAGTTACATTTTATTGATTTTTCAAAGTTAATTTTGAATTTTTTTTGCTGAAATGCAAGAGTTGGAATATATCAGTAGTGTTTTGTCGTGGTTTACCTTGTCACAGTTACATTTTTTTGATTTTTCAAAGTTCATTTTGAATTTATTTCGTTGAAATGCATGAGTTGGAATATTTCAGTAGTGTTTGGTTGTGGTTCACCTTGTCACAGTTACATTTTCTTGATTTTTCAAAGTTGATTTGAATTTCTTTCGTTGAAATGCAAGAGTTGGAATATTTCAGTAGTGTTTAGTTGTGATTTACCCTGTCAGAGTTACATTATCTTGATTTTTCAAAGTTCATTTTGAATTTCTTTCGTTGAAATGCAAGAGTTGGAATATTTCAGTTGTGTTTGGTTGTGGTTTAGCTTGTCACAGTTACATTTTTCAAAGTTCATTTCGAATTTCTTTCGTTGAAATGCATGAGTTGGAATATTTCAGTAGTGTTTGGTTGTGGTTTACCATGTCAGAGTTACATTTTCCTGATTTTTCAAAGTTCAATTTGAATTTCTTTCGTTGAAATGCAAGAGTTGGAATATTTCAGTAGTGTTTGGTTGTGGTTTACCGTGTCACAGTTACATTTTCTTGATTTTTCAAAGTTCATTTCGAATTTCTTTCGTTGAAATGCAAGAGTTGGAATATTTCAATTGTGTTTCGATATGGTTTACCTTGTCACAGTTACATTTTCCTGATTTTTCAAAGTTCATTTTGAATTTCTTTCATTGAAATGCAAGAGTTGGAATATTTCAGTAGTTTTTGGTTATGGTTTACCTTGTCACAGTTACATTTTCTTGATTTTTCAAAGTTTATTTTGAATTTCTTTCGTTTAAATGCAAGAGTTGGAATATTTCAGTAGTTTGGTTGTGGTTTACCTTGTCAGAGTTACATTCTCTTGATTTTTCAAAGTTCATTTTGAATTTCTTTCTTTGAAATGCAAGAGTTGGAATATTTCAGTAGTGTTTGGTTGTGGTTGACCTTGTCACATTTACATTTTCTTGATTTTTCAAAGTTCATTTTGAAGTTCTTTCGTTGAAATGCAAGAGTTGGAATATTTCAGTAGTGTTTGGTTGTGGTTTACCTTGTCATGGTTACAGTTTCTTAATTTTTCAAAGTTCATTTTGAATTTCTTTCGTTGAAATGCAAGAGTTGGAATATTTCAGTTGTGTTTCGTTGTGGTTTACCTTGTCACAGTTACATTTTCTTAATTTTTCAAAGTTAATTTTGAATTTCTCTCGTTGAAATGAAAGAGTTGGAATATTTCAGTAGTGTTTGGTAGTGGTTTACCTTGTCACAGTTACATTTTCTTGATTTTTCAAAGTTCATCTTGATTTTTTTTAGTTGAAAAGCAAGAGTTGGAATATTTCAGTAGTGTTTGTTTGTGGTTTACCTTGTCACGGTTACATTTTCTTGATTTTTCAAAGTTCATTTTCAATTTCTTTCGTTGAAATGCAAGATTTTGAATATTTCAGTAGTGTTTGGGTGTGGTTTACCGTGTCACAGTTACATTCTCTTGATTTTTTCAAAGTTTATTTCGAATTTCTATCATTGAAATGCAAGAGTTGGAATATTTCAGTAGTGTTTGGGAGTGGTTTACCTTGTCACAGTTAAATACTCTTAATTTTTCAAAGTTCATTTTGAATTTCTTTCATTGAAATGAAAAAGTTGGAATATTTCAATAGTGTTTTGTTGTCGTTTACATTGTCACATTTACATTTTAGTTATTTTTAAAAGTTCATTTTGAATTTACTTAATTTAAATGCAAGAGTTGGAATATTTCAGTAGTGTTTGTTTGTTGTCTACCTTGTCACAGGTACATTTTCTTGATTCTTCAAAGTTCATTTTGAATTTCTTTCGTTGAAATGCAAGAGTTGGAATATGTCAGTAGTGTTTTGTTGTGGTTTACCTTGTCACAGTTACATTCTCTTAATTTTTCAAAGTTCGTTTTGAATTTCTTTCGTTGAAATGCAAGAGTTTGAATATTTCAGCAGTGTTAGGTTGTGGTTTACCTTGTCACAGTTACATTCCCTTGATTTTTCAAAGTTCATTTTGAATATCTTTCGTTGAAATGCAAGAGTTGGAATATGTCAGTAGTGTTTTGTTGTGGTTTACCTTGTCACAGTTACATTTTCTTTATTTTTCAAACATAATTTTGAATTTCTTTCGTTGAAATGAAAGAGTTGGAATATTTCAGTAGTGCTTGGTTGTGGTTTACCTTGTCACAGTTACATTTTCTTGATTTTTCAAAGTTTATTTTGATTTTCATTCGTTGAGATGCAAGTGTTGAAATATTTCAGTAGTTTTGGGGTGTGGTTTACCTTGTCAAAGTTACTTTTTCTTGATTTTTCAAATTTCATTTGAATTTCTTTCGTTGAAATGCAAGAGTTGGAATATTTCATTAGTGTTTGGTTGTGGTATACCTTGTCACAGTTACATTTTCATGATTTTTCAAAGTTCATTTTGAATTTCTTTCATTGAAATGCAAGAGTTGGAATATTTCAGTAGTGTTTGGGTGAGGTGTCCCTGTAAACAGTTACATTTTCTTGATTTTACAAAGTACATTTTGAATTTCTTTCGTTGAGATGCAAGAGTTTGACTATTTCAGTAGTGTTTGGTTATGGTTTACCATGTCACAGTTACATTTTCATGATTTTTCAAAGTTCATTTTGAATTTCTTTCATTGAAAAGCAAGAGTTGAACTATTTCAGTAGTGTTTGGTCGTGGTTTACCTTGTCGAAGTTACATTTTCTTGATTTTTCAAGGTTCATTTTGAATTTCTTTTGTTGAAATGCAAGAGTTGGAATATTTCAGTAGTGTTTGCTTGTGGTTTACCTTGTCCCAGTTACATTTTCTTGATTTTTCAAAGTTCATCTGAATTTCCTTCCTTGAAATGCAAGAGTTGGAATATTTCAGTAGTGTTTGGCTGTGGTTTACCTTGTCAGTTATATTTTCTTGATTTTTCAAAGTTCATTTTGAATTTATTTCGTTGAAATGCAAGAGTTGGAATATTTCAGTAGTGTTTCGTTGTTGTTTACTTTGTCAGAGTTACATTCTCTTGATTTTTCAAAGTTCATTATGGATTTCTTTAGTTGAAATATGTTTTGTCGTGCTTTACCTTGACACAGTTAAATTTCCTGATTTTTGTTAGGTTAGGTTAGGCTAGATCAAGTTAGATTAAGGTTAGGTTAGGTTAGATTAAGTTAGGTTAGGTTAAGTTAGGTTAGGCTAGGTCAGCCTACGTACGCGCGCGTACGTAGGCTGACCTAGCCTAACCTAACTTAACCTAACCTAACTTAATCTAACCTAACCTAACCTAAATCTAACTTGATCTAGCCTAACCTAACCTAACCTAACAAAAATCAGGAAATTTAACTGTGTCAAGGTAAAGCACGACAAAACATTTCAACTAAAGAAATCCATAATGAACTTTGAAAAATCAAGAGAATGTAACTCTGACAAAGTAAACAACAACGAAACACTACTGAAATATTCCAACTGTTGCATTTCAACGAAAGAAATCCATAATGAACTTTGAAAAATCAAGAAAATGTAACTGTGACAATGTAAACCACAACCAAACACTACTGAAGTTTTCCAAATCTTGCATTTCAAGTAAATAAAATCATATGAACTTTTAAAAATAAATAAAAAGTAACTGGGACAATTTCAACAACAAGTAAACACGACTGAAATATTCCAAATCTTGCATTTCAACTAAATAAATTAAAAATGAACTTTGAAAAATCAAGAGAGTGTAACTGCGACAAGGTAAATCACAACCAAACACTACTGAAATATTCCAACTCTTGCTTTTCAACGAAATAAATTCAAAATGAACTTTGAAAAATCAAGAAAATGTAACTGTGACAAGGTAAAACATAACCAAACACTACTGAAATATTCCTAATCTTGCATTTCAACGAAAAAAATTAAAAATGATCTTTTAAAAACAAAGAAAATCTAACTGTGAAAATTTAAACAACTACGAAAAAATCCATAAATTTTAAATCAAAATAATCAATTCTTTTTAAATAATAAATTATATTTGAAAAATCAAGAAAATGTAACTGTGACAAGGTAAACCACAACCAAACACCTCTGAAATATTCCAACTCTTGCATTTCAATGAAAGAAATTCAAAATGAACTTTGAAAAATCATGAAAATGTAACTGTGACAAGGTAAAACACAACGAAACACTAATGAAATATTCCAACTCTTGCATTTAAACTAAATAAATTAAAATGAACTTTGAAAAATCAAGAAAAAGTAACTGTAACAAGGAAAACAACAACCCAACACTACTGAAATATTTCAATTTTTGCATTTCAACGAATGAAATTTAAAATGAACTTTGAAAAATCAAGAAAATGTAACTGTGACAAGGTAAACCATACCCAAACACTACTGAAATATTCCAACTCTTGCATTTCAACGAAAGAAATTCAAAATGATCTTTGAAAAATCCAGAAAATGTAAGTGTGACAAGGTAAAACACGACCAAAAACTTCTGAAATATTACAACTCTTGCATTTAAACGAAAGAAATTCAAAATGAAATTTAATAAATCAAGAGAATGTAACTGTGACAAGGTAAACCACAACCAAACACTACTGAAATATTCCAACTCTTGCATTTCAACGAAAGAAATTCAGAATGAACTTTGAAAAATTAAGGGAATGTAACTGTGACAAGGTAAACTACAACAAAACACTACTGAAATATTCCAACTCTTGCATTTCAACTAAAGAAATTCAAAATGAACTTTGAAAAATAAATAGAATGTAAAATTTACAATGTAAACCAAAAACAAACAAAACATAAAAATTCCAACTATTGCATTTAAATGAAAGAAATTCAAAATGAAAATTGAAAAATCAAGAAAATGTAACTGTGACAAGGTAAACCACAACCAAACACTAGTGAAATATTCCAACTCTTGCATTTCAATTAAAGAAATTCAAAATGAACTTTGAAAAATCAAGAAAATGTAACTGTGACAAGGTAAACAACAACCAACTACTACTGAAATATTCCAACTCTTGCATTTCAACGAAAGAAATTCGAAATGAAATTTGGAAAATCAAGAAAATGTAACTGTGACAAGGTAAACCACAACCAAACACTACTGAAATATTCCAACTCTTGCAATTCAACGAAAGAAATTGAAAATGAACTTTGAAAAATCAAGAAAATGTAACAGTGACAAGGTAAACCACAACCAAACACTACTGAAATATTACAACTCTTGCATTACAACGAAAAAAATTCAAGATGAACTTAGAAAAATCAAGAAAATGTAACAGTGACAAGTTAAACAAGTACCAAACACTACTGAAATATTCCAAGTCTTGCATTTCAACGAAAGAAATTCAAAATGAACTTTGAAAAATCAAGAAAATGTAACTGTGACAAGGTAAACCACAACGAAACACATCTGAAATATTCCAACTCTTGCATTTCAACGAGAGAAATTCAAAATGAACTTTAAAAAATTAAGAAAATGTAACCATGACAAGGTAAACCACAACCAAACACTACTGAAATATTCCAACTCTTGCATTTCAACGAAAGAAGTTCAAAATGAACTTTGAAAAATCAAGAAAATGTAACTGTGACAAGGTGAACCACAAACAAAAAGTACTGAAATAATCCAACTCTTGCATTTAATCGAAACAAATTAGAAATGAACATTTAAAAAGACTGAAATTATAACTCTGGACAAGATAAACCAAAAACAAACACGACTGAAGTAGTCCAGCTCTTGTATTTAAACTAAAGATATTCAAAATAAAGATCGAAAAATCATGAAAGTGTAACTGTGGCAAGGTAAACCACAACAGATGGAGGGAGAGGGGCCCCTTTGGGGGGCCAAAGGGAGAAGGGGCCCTTTGGGCCCCGGGGAGGGGGGGTCTGGGGGAACCTTGAGGGCCGGGGGGCCCTTTGGGAGCCCAGTGGACCTTTGAGGACCGGTGGCTTCCTTCGGGGTTGGGGTAGAGGGATTGGAACCCTTTGGGGTTGGGGTAGGGGGATCGGAACCCTTTGGGTTGTTGTATAGGACCTCACAACACTGTTCAAATGAAACTTGTGTATTATAACGACCACACTCAAAACCTCTTCAAAAATCTCTTCAAAAATCATCTTTTAAAATGTCTCTAAGTGTTTCGCCGAAATAATTCCATAACCTGTCTAAAACAGTTTCGCCCAAATAATCCCTAAACGTAATTCAGCGTATTCCTTTTGTTTTTGGCATCTCTGCGCTAATGCATTTCAAATTAATAAGAAACCTGATTCCCGCGCTAAAACAATTCATCGCTAAGATGTTTCTTGGAGAATTTTTTCCATGGCGTTTGGTTATTAATATCCTTTGGAGTTCGACCAAAAGAGTTGTTTCTGAGGCAAAGACATTAATGACTTGGATCTATTCCTGGAGAATCGTTTCTATGCGAAAATTTTTAAAGTCTGACAGATGATTTCATTGCTTGATTGATCTGTCAAGAAAGGGGAATTAATTTGTTGTTTTTAAGGGGAATTATTGATTCACGATAGGTGAATTGAGGTCGACAGCACAGGTGTTCCAAATTCCTGGACGGCATAACATTCGCCTCGAGCGTGCCCAAAACAACAACAAATGCTGTTTTCTATTTCTGGAAACTCATAACATTCGCTGAGAGCGTGCACTTAAAACAACAACAACAAATAAATCGACCTTGGAAAAAAGAGGTCATTGACCGATTACGCAATCATTCTCCCTAGGGATTCCATGCCCATATTTGGTGCCCCGTCACGACTGACATTACCACGTGTTCTCCCTAGGGACTCTATGCCCATATTTGGTGCCCCGTCACGATCAATAGGGGCCATTCTACTAACCTGTGGTTTTTGGAAATATTCTATGGCAGCAGTAGTGACAAATTTACCCAAGCTTGTTTTATCATTTTATTGAGGTTTATTCAAGAATCTACCCTTCAAGACTTAGCTACGGGTATTTCAAAAACCACTTTTACCTAAATTGGGTCAAATAATTATGATTAATACGTTTTAATTTTTGTCTGTTACAATAAAAAAAAATCCACTTTTGAAATGCTTTCCAACAATTCTAAAATCTTTCAATATTCTCTGTGAAGTTTTTCTTTATTGTCATTATGTTTTCATAATTTTTATTATTTACTTTAATAGTTCTACTTTATTCTCTCTACTTATTTATTTACATCTGAACAAATGTGTCTACAATTGACTTGACATGAATACAGTAGTTTGGAGCTGACAAATATGTTTTACTGTTAGTAACTGGGATTTCAGAAAAGCTCCTTTATTATTAAATTTACGAAAAATAAATTGATATTACAGCTCAATTTTTGTACGATTTGAATCCTGTAAAAAACCCTTATCTAGAAATCCTTTCATTTTACAATTAAAATGGATAATAGAATGATCCGTCGAGTACCCTTTCCGAAATCTATATTGGCTTGGTGGTATGATTCCTATTTCTTCCACAAATATACCAATTTTATCATGCATAATTTTATGAAAAAACTTCGAAATAACCGGTAAAGTTGAAAATCTGGTGGTAATTATTTATGCCTTCCTTATTTCATTCTTATACAAAGCTATAATACGGCTTTTCTTGAGGCCTTTAGGAACAATTTTTTTTTGAAAAGACAAATTGATTAGAAAAAGCAGAATATGGGATAACACTGGAAAAATATGTTTCAGAACCTGTTTCGGCATGTGATCAATTCCAGGAGCCTCTGATGGACCCGAAGAATTCACAATCTTCTTCAAATCATCTGTGGAAACCAGTTCAAAAACAAAAAACTACCATCATTATCGAAATTTGAAGAAATTGACTTTTATCTTCTAAATTAATATCATTATCAAACTGCGTCGAAATATTTTGACCGATCTCAGTAAAAAAATCAAACAAAAATCATCAACTATAGATTGATTATTTCCTATTCTTTCCCCATTTGGGTTAACCATCTCATTAGGGATCTTATTATCTTTACTTTTATTTGATCTCAAAATTCGACTGTTAGTTTTTTACGTTGAAGATAGGTCATTCTTTGTAAGTTCAAAAGCAGTTAAGAAAATCATTCTTCTTAGGATATCGTTCCTTCTTATTGACAACATCTCGATAACTAACATAAATATCTTGATTTTCATTCGACAGCTTTTTTAACATTTTACTATAAAGCTTATTTTTTAATTTTATCATATTTTGTAATTTATTTGTTAACCACGGAGATATTTGTTTTTCTCTTTTTGATCTCGTGCGGTCCTTCAAACTTGCAACACTCATGCAACTTCACTTATGCAACTTGCAACTTCACGAAACTTATCAGAAAAAAAAAAATTATCTCAGGGTCATGACTCAAAAATATCATTCCATTCTAGTTTCCCTAAATGATCTTATAACCTATCTAATTGAATTCATTCAAAACAAATATTTTCTCATCCTTCCTTCTCATTTGGATATGATGATAAATTACAAAACGACACCACAAAAAAATGCAAGGAAATGATCCAAACCTGATGGAATTAGCATATTTGATGATTTCAGCTGGTCATGAATATCTTCACTGATTAATATATTATGAATAAAAGTGGCCGTGCGTTCGATGATTCGTGTGGGGTTGTTAATCGACGGGAAAATAACAAACGACAGCATAGTACTACCACTACTACTTCTAACAACTCACCGCAGCACCAAGCAGCCTGAGGCCAACATAACTACGCATGTTCCTCCTCCATCCCAATCTATTCAAAGCCTTCCTCTTTACACCCTCCCCGTAAATTACAATTTCCCTTAAATGTTTCTTTACGACATCCTCCCACCCCAACCGAGAACCGAGGAAGCCATCCTTCATCCACCGAATGTGTCCTAGCCATCTCAGCCTTTCTCTTATTATAGCCCTAGAAAGTGGGATTGAACCACATTTTTCGTACAGCTTAGTGTTTGTTATGCGGTCAGTCAGTTGGCTACCCAAAACAATCCGTAGGCAATTTCCCCAGAAAACATCTACAAATTCTTCCTCTGTTTTTTGAAGCGCCTATGTTTCAGAACCATATTCGACCACTGCCATCACTGTGACTTCCAATATTCTAATCTTGGTTTGCAGACTTATTTTCCTATTTTCGAACCTTTTTAAATTGTGAAAAAATACCCTGTGCCTTGTCCACTCTACTTTTAACGTCTTCACTGCACCCACCATCGTTAGTAACAAGACTACCAAGGTAGGTACCTGAAGTTGTCCACTTGATCGATGTTTTCCTTACCCAAGGTCACTCTTTCATCTTCACTTTTTCCTAGCCTTAGCGACTTAGTATTCTTAACATTAATTTTCAAACTTATTCTAGCATCCTGAACTTGCAAAATCTCAACAAGTTCATTGATTTTGCAAACATTTTCGTCTAGGCTGCTTAAAGCATCCACATAATCTAACTCCAGGAAAGTTTTACTTCCCCGTTTGATTCCATGCTCTCCCATTACCATTCCTGTTTTCCTTAAGAAAAAGTCCATCAAAATGATCCATATAAATGGGGATAGAACACAAGCCTGCTTAACTCCTGATTTAACACGAAACCAACAACTAACCTCATTTCCTGCCTTAACCATAACAGTGTTATTCTCGCACATAGCACTAATCATTTTAATGTATTTGTCTGGTATACAGTACAAGGATTAGACCTTTGCTAAGGCTCTTCTTGATCGAATCAAACGCTTGGTCACAGTCTATAAAACTGAGGACTAGGGATGTTTGATGACTCAGGCACTTCTCAATTATTAGCCTAAGAGTGAAAATTTGGTTGACACATCCTGTACCCTTCCTAAGACCGCACCGTTCTTCTCTTAAAACTTTGTCTACAGCATCTCTAAGTCATCTCAAGTCATCATATTACTAAATGATTTGCTACCAGATTATTGCTTCTATAATTAACACACTCACTCTTATCACATTTCTTAAAGTAGGCTATAATATAAGAATTTGTCTCTAAAATCGTTAGGTACTTCCCCTTTTTCAAAAATCATATTCATAATCTTCAGTAACTTATTTCTAACCTCAGAGCCACCATATTTAAGAAACTCATTTACCACCCTATAAGCACCCGGAGCCTTATTATTCTTTAATCCTTTTAGTGCAAACAATGGCAAACAATGCCAAAACAACAATAACAGAATGAAAAATCATTCATTAGTCAAAATAATTAAAATACAGTGTCATATTAAGTTAAAACGGTAAAAAACTGATAAATCTAAAAAAAATTAGACAGTATATATCATTAAAAAGAAATTAAAGGGACTTATACAAAAAAAGGGGGGGGGACAAGCGAACAAAATCACCTCTCTTAAGCAGGGGTTTAATTAGGGTTCTCCTAAAATCGCTAGGTACTTCTTCTTTGTTCAAAAATCATATTCATAACCTTCAGTAGCTTATTTCTAACCTCATAACCACCATATTTCAAAAATTCATTTACCATGCTATCAGCACCAGGGCTTTATTTCTTTTTTTATCCTTTGTATTATTATTTTTTTACTATCACTGATTCTTCCTCAGAAAATAAATCTTGCTTCACATCCAAGGTGTTACAAACTATTTCAATTTTTTTCTATATCTTTTCGGTAACTCCATCCGGGTTTAGCACATTCTCAAAATGTTCTGTCCAACTCTCTTTAACTCTTTCCTTATCACTAATTGTGGCCCCGTTCCTATCTTTAACTAGGGCAAGTCCGGATCGACTGCTCCCTCTCAGTTTATTAACATACAAGTACAATATTTTACTATTATGCCGTCAAGTTGTATCTTCCAGATCCTCGGCAATTTTATCCATGGTCTCCACTTTACACCTCCTTAGTTCATATTTTAATGTTTTCCACACTTTCTTTACAGTACTCTTATTTCCCATGATCTATCAATTCTTCAAGACACCTAAACTATCCTTTTCGCATCTGCGTTCTATTTTTACAATAAAAAAAAAAATAACTTCCAAATGAATACAAACTCAAAGGTGAAATTCAATCAATGAAAGTCTCAGTCAGAGATATTACATCGAAACAAACTCTCGTTCACTGTGGTGAACAGCGCATAAAATGCAATTTCAAGTCCCTGATAATTATATGTGGATACGACAAGATCACACGATGATTTAATTCGCCTCAGATCATAGGGATTAATTAATACTTAGAAACAGAAATTTATCCGAATTCCCTTTTTTGTTCACACCATCACGTTTACAAAGGCCTTATTCACAAATTTCAGCTAAATCAAATTGATTTCAAGCAAGATCATATGGTGTACAAGTCAGCAGAGACATTTCGAGACAAAAAATTTACCTTGCTGTCAACAAATCAATTTAGTCACTCTCCTGGCTGTTAGCCTGAACCCGGGCGTCTTGAAGATGGCTCTGCGAGACAACTACTGACAGGTTTTTGATTCTTACTACTGTATCGGCAGTCTTTGCAAAGATATGGCCCTGCACTGATCAAGCATTTCTCATACCCATTAAATCTTCAGCAGCATTCACAACTTCACGTCCACGACGAGTACGACTTTCACTCTCAAAACCCTACGGTCCTTTCAGCCTGCTTCGATTTTTCAGTACTTATTGTGCAGTTGTTACGCTTTTAAATTCAATTTCAAATTGAATTCTGTTACTACTGAACTTTTCCAAAATGCTAACATCCACAATGTCAGACTCGGACATCGATTATAGGCCTAGTCTATTTGTTATCAAGTCAATCACATCATTTGTGGGAAGCCGTGTTGTTTCATTCAGACCACGCTCTGTTTCAATTGAAATTCGACAGTGACCAATAGTACGGTTCAGATTATTGATTTATATGCTTGGATAAGCTTGGTTATGCATTATTGATTAAGTGCTATCAGCTTGGAGAGAGAGAAACCTCTAGGTTTATTCCTGTCCGAAATCATCATTTTTACAATTTCCAAGATGTCCTAGAATTTGCCTGTTTATTGTTGTTTTGACAACTACCCCCCCCCTCCAGGAAACGAAAACAAAGTCGAGGAACATGAAACAGCTTTCATGACAAGAATTAATTAAACCCAAACCCTAGACATTTAATGCAGAGTAAGGGGGGGGGGGGTATTAATTAACTTTTCTTGACTAAAACCGAACAGACAATTTTGCTATAAATTAACATTAGGGGGAGAGGAAACAGGACAGAAAGAGAAAGTGTGTTGCGCAACTTTCGTGATCAGGACTAAATGGAAAGTTATACGCCTTAATTGGAAAGTTATACCTTCTTAAGCTGTTTCTTACAATGTGCTTTAAGCTTCTTGTCTATTGATTTTGCATCCAATCTCTCTTTTTTTTAAACCTAGCATCTGGTGTTACCACAGCATATCTGCACATAGATATCGTTTTCAACAAAAATTTTTATTTCCAATTTTTTCCTGATTTCCTAAGATATATATGGTTGGGCGAATTTCCACTTAACCAATTTATCAGAACTACCGAACAACAGTCTATATTCTAGCTAGGACATGAAGGATTAATCTTCCTCAAAGCTTTGAAGCAATTTTACTGCATTAGAATTTTCTGATTTATTTTTATTTTTTTCTAATTCATAGTATGCTAACAAGACAAAAATAACTTATGAGCCTTGAAGTAACTCTTGAGTGGGTAATTTTGAAAAAGTTAAACAAGATCATAAAATTGTTGAAAAATCATTGAAAATTTGCAAAGATTTTAATGCTTGCTTTTGGATACTGTGGTACCTCTCATTTAAGTTTTGTTTTCTTATGCGCATACTATTAGAAGATAATGCTCTTGGTAATACTTAAAAATTCATTTAATATAACTTACCGACCGACCTTGATAGGTTCTAAATCTCCTCAAGTCACTTTGTACTACTGGATCCAGGCATACTCTCCAGTCTCCCTTAACAATCTCCCAGCCCCCTCTTTCCAATGCGACAACAACAAATGAATCCGAGGATTCCTTTTCTATTCTGTCACTAACATCCTGAAATCAAAATTGGGTAAGAGAGCTGGAAAAAAGAGTCTATTTTGAATTTAACTAAGAAGAGATAAAGAGATAAGGAACGTCAGAAATGGCAATCTAAAAATAGTTCTTCTAAAAATCTACAGAGCAATCCTAAGATTTAGTGACTTAGCTCATTTCTGCAGCTAAATATGCTGCCGAAATAACGTTAAAACTTCCCCCCTAGAAAGAAATTTTTTAGATGTTTAAGCTTTGGTTTTCTTGTAACACGAATTTGTATTTTTTAGTATCCTGTTTTCTGAGAAAATTTTCAGGAATTGTTTCCAAAATTCGAAGCAAAATAAACCTTAAGCTGATGTTGAAAAAAAATAGAAAATTACTGTTCCAAAATCTATTTAAAAGTTCATAGATCACCTGAAATATTAGCAACGGACGTTTCAGGAACATTTGTTCAGCTTAAACTTTTTTTTACACATTTGAGTGGACAAAAAACAGATGGAAATACGTACAATTTTACAGAGCTTAGACTAAACGGATTTCTAACATTACCATAAGGCGTTCCAATATCGCTCACGTGAAATTAGAGCAATAGAATTTGCTAATTTGCTTCATATATATATATATACATATATATATATATATATATATATATATATATATATATATATATATATATATATATATATATATATATATATATATATATATATATATATATATATATATGTGATTATATATATATATATATATATATATATATATATATATATATATATATATATATATATATATATATATATATATATATATATGTACATATATATGTATATATATATATATATATACACATATATATATACACATATATATACATATATATATATATATACATATATATATACATATATATATATACATATATCATATATATATATACATATATATATATATATATATATATATATATATATATATATACATATATATATATATATATATATATATATGTATATATATATATATATATATATATATATATATATATATATATATATATATATATATATATATATATATATATATATATATATATATATATATATATATATATATATATATATATATATATATATATATATATATATACATATATTTTCTAAGATAATAGTCTGAGGCTCAAACAAAACCCTTAAGCTGAGATTAGAAAACTGAACATTTTGCTTCACAGAAAAAAATCTGCAAAAAAAAATCATAGATTGCCTGAAATATTGTCAATTGACGTTTCCGGAAGATTCGTTTAGCATTTGATTTTTTTACATCTTTAAGTAAAAATAAACACGTGACAATACACATTGTGTTACAGAACTTAAACTAAATGGATTTCCAAATATGCCAAAAAGGGTTCCTATATAGTTCATGCGAAATAAGAGCCATAGAATTTCCATTTTTTTTTTAATTCCTGTTTTCAGAGATAATATCCCGAAGCTATATCCCAGATTTGAGACCAAATAAACCCTTGCGCCGAAAGTAGAAAAAACTGAAAAATTTGCTACGCAGAAGTAGATCTACAAAAACATTCACATGTCACTTCAACTATTGATATATGAAGCTACTGACACCTTTATATAGCTATTGGCTTTCTGTGCATTTGAGCAGAAATAAAAATGATAAGAGTGTGTGTTGTTTCACATGGCTTAAATTACACAGAATGCGAACAAAACTTCCAAAATGGTACTAAAACATAGCTTACGTGTAATACACGCTGCGGTATTGTAGTTTTTAATGTTCCATTTTTAGGACAAATATCCCGGAATTCTTTTCCAAATCAGAGGCAACGCTTTAGCGTTGCCTATAGTAAAGACTATAAGGCCTCAATGTTTTATTTATTTTTTTCAGGGCACTATAAGGCTTCAATGTTTTTTGCTTTTTTTCAGGGCACTTCATATGGAAGGGACGGTCATATAGACTTTGGAGGGGGCTCATTCGATTAGAAAACGGACGTTTTAGTGCCATTATTAAGAGTCAAAAGTGATCGGAGAGCGACTAGCCCCTCCCCTCCCTCTTTTTCTCAAATACGTCCGATCAAAATTTTGGGATAGCCAGTTTGTTCAAATTAGTTCAAAGATCAGACAAAAAAAACTCACAGGGTCGACACAAACCCCAAGAGCTGGGAACAAGTGTTGTAACTTAAACCTCGGGGAAACACAAGGTTTTCACGGACGGGGTGGTCGTATAAAATTTGGAGGAGGCTTATTTGATTGACAATTGATTTTCTAGTTCTCTTTTTAAGAGTCAAAAGCAAACAGACGGCAACTAGCCCCCCCCCCCCGCGCCCGCTTTTCCCCAAATGCTTCTGATCGTAATTTTCAGAGACTCATTTTGTTCAAAATAGTTCAAAGATCATATAATAATGCTTTCTGGGTTAAGACCCCCCCCCGATTGTGGGGGTAAGTGTAAAATATTCCCCGGGGAATATAAGGACCTTATGGAAGAGGTGGTCGCATAAACTTTGGAAGAGGCTCATGTGAATATGGAATATTGATCAAGTTATAGATCCTACTTATTAAGAGTCAAAGTGAGCCTGAGAAAATTTGCCTTGTTTTCGAAAAAAAGGGGAACACCCCCTAAAAGTCATAGATCTCTTAATAAAAATTACACCATCAGATTCAGCGTATCAGAAAACCTCACTATAGAGGTTTCAAGCTCCTATCTGCATAAACGTGGAATTTGGTATTTTTTGCCCGAAGAAAGAACACGGATGCGTGTTTTTTTTTCCAGGGATGATCGTATCGACCCAGTGGTCCTAGAATGTCGCGAGAGGGCTCATTGAAACGGAAATAAAAATTCTAGTGTCTTTTTTAATCAAAAAAAAGAATCACTTTTTAGAAAAAAACTGCATTCTTGATGCCTTTTCATACAGAAGTCTTTTCAAAGATATTTGATTTTTGAGTAAAAGTAAAGAGTCACATTAAACCTAAGACCAGCACAAATAAGTTCCTGTGACAATACAATTCAACAATTTAACAGGTAGCTAACACATTATAATCGTACATTTTAATTCTTAAGTCAAAAACGTGACAAACTGGAGAAATATTCATTTTATAAACCAATAAAAAACTTTTTAATAAAAACGAACAGAAATTAATTAAAGAAGGAAAAACTTTGCCTAAAAAGAAGTTTTTCAGAGAAAAGTAAAGAGCCATATTACACTAAAGACCAACAGAAATTAAAATATATTATAGTTCAAAATCAAAACAACCAGAAATTACTACTAAATAACAAATGAAACTCAAACCGAAGAGAAATTAAAACTCGCAATCATAGTAAACAGGTGCAAATATAGATGAATACATAAGTCATAAATAGACACAATGTTTCATTATTTATTTATTGTTATTTTTTCCCAGACGCACTTCACATGGAAGGGATGGTCGTATAAACTTCAGAGGCGGTTCATTTGGTTGGAAATACGAAGTTCTAGTGCTCTTTCTGAGAGTCAAAAGTGATCAGAGGTCAACTAGCCTCTTCCCCACGCCCTCTTTTCTCTAAATGCAACCGATCAAGATGCCCTTTTTTTCTCTAAATGCTTGCGATCAAAATTTTGATATAGCCATTTTGTTCAAAATAGTCCAAAAGTCAAATAACTGTAAATCAGGGATTGAAAAAAACCCTCGCAGCCCCTTGGGCAAGGGCTGTTACTTATGCAAGTTTCCCATTGTTAACATATAAAGTTTTTGAGGAAGGGTTGGTCGTAATAACTTTGAAGGAGGGTCATTCGAATTGAGATCAAAAGTTCTATTGTCTTTTTCCAGAGTCTAAATTAATCAGAGGCTATCCAGGCCTTCCACCCTCCTTTCTCCAATTGCATTAATTCAAAAATTTTAGATAGTCATTTTGTTTAAAATAGTCCATAGGTCAAATAACTATACTTCCGGGGTTGAGCCCCCCAAGCCCCTAGGCAAGGGCTATGCGTTGTGCAAGTTGCTTGCTGTTACTTTGATACTTTGTTTACTTTGATTTACTGAACTACGGGGCAAATTTGATTTGCCGTGCAAGGGCTTTAAGCTATGCAAGTTGCTTATTGTTACTTTGATGCTTTGTTTACTTTGATACTTTGTTTAGTTCTTTACTTTGATACTTTGTTACTTTGATATTATAAATTAGATACTTGTTTTTGATACTTTGATAATAAAAAAACAAAATTGATTTTGAAATGGGGAATGTTTAAAAACTTGAATTTTTGGCAATCAAATACAACAAGAAACTAATTAAAAAAATAAAAATAAAGAGTTAATGAAACCCAAAAACGAACAGAAATTAAATAAACAATCATAGGAGACAAACACACAACATTTGTAACATAATTCGTTTTCAGTAAAGCACCAGTGACCCAGTAGGTTTTATACTTTTACAGTAAGAGAATGGGCCATTAGCAAAATCTTGTAGTGATTTCTGTTCGTTTTCAGCTTTATTTGCATATTCAATTTAAGTTTTACTCGTTTTAAGATTTATTTATTCATTTATATCAGCACCTATTGTATGTTTGTTTGCTATGGTTCTTTTTTAATCTCTGCTAATTTCGGGTTTCATTTGTTCTTTAAAAGTATTTTCAGGTTGTTTTGATCTTGAATTATTACAGGAATTTTTCAACTGATATTAAGTTTAATATGGCCTTTACTTTTCTCCGAGAAACTCCTTTTTAGAAACTCCTTTTCTTAATTAATTTCAAATAAAAAAGAGCTTTGCACCAAGGGTAGAGAAATCCAACATTTTGCTACAAATAAAAGAAAAAAAAACAATATAAAAGAATCCACTGATCACTCCAAATATTACCAACTGTCTGTTTCTTAGATTTCGAATACGATGGAGTACCAAGAAAAAAAAACACAATATATGTGTCGCTTTAAAAGACACAGTTCATAGTAAATGAATTATGACAAATAACGAGTTTGTGTTTCTATACATAGCGACGTACTATGACATCTCACGATTTTAAATAATATCTCATGACAAGACATAATTCATACCAATTGAATTATGAAAAATAACAAGGGAGTGTTTCAATGCATAGTGACTTACTATGACATCTGAATCAGATCTTACAATCTAAAGTTACCAAGGCTCCGATTATTCCCTCTTCCAAACGATTTTTGGTAAATAAAATTTAGAAAACTTCAGGGCATTAATCGTAGGTTAAGATCATTTAGCTCAAATCGCAGACCCAGAATCAAACTTAACTAAAAATAAGATAGTTTTCAACTGAAAATATAGAGTGATATCAAAAACTTAAAATGAATAAAACTTATGACTTAGTAGAGCTTGACTGTCTATTGATACAGTGAATAAAAGCCATTTTTTGTTTTTTGTTAATTGATTCATGTGCAGCCACTGTGCTACTTACTTCCTTGACAAAAAAACGACTATGTCTTGAAATCAAAGTCAACTTTTCGCCCTCTACACAAGCACCATCCCTGTATAAGACAAAGAAAAGTTTAGATAATTACTCGCGTCTTTTCGCCTCTGGAAAAAAGGAGACTAGCGTGTACTTTATTAAAAAAACTCTTAAATTTGAAACATAAAGTTTGTTTGTAGACAGGCAGCAAAGGGATATTCAATAAATTTGTAGGTTAAATGCACCGAATCCAAAAAGTAAGTATAAAGTAAAACTTAGAAAATGTTTATGCTTGTTAACCAAAGTGAAAGAAAGCCAATTTTTCTTCCCATTTATTGATGCATGAACAGTAGCCAAACAGTTATGGTAGGAGAATAAAATTGGCAACCAAAACCCATTCTATGCGTTTCCATTGGAGATAATCATTCCCTGACTAATTCTACTCTCCTTCTAATTAGGGCTTTGTTAGATATTTATTTCACATGTTTGTACGTAACAATGTAAGAAATTATAGGAGAAATCATAAAAGCCTGGGATTTCAGGGTAGAGGTATAACAGACCCCCAGGTGTTTTCTACGTTTGCAGGGGTCATCCACAACGAGATGCACAAGAAAAGTGACTTTAGAAACTTTTCCATTCATAAAAAATGACAGAAAGTGGCTTTTCAGAGGCGTTCAGAACAGAGGCATAGGGACTGCAAAGGTCCTAGGCACTACTTTTTTTTATATTTTGCCTCCAGGAGAGTCCTCTAGTTTGGCTGTGGATGAGAAGAGTAAATTCCTATTATTTCATTCATTTGTTTTTTTTTTATTATCATTTATTATAAGAAGCAAATAGGAAAGTAACAAAAATAACAAGGCTGTAAAACTGTAGTACACCCACGGTTATCTAATAAATGGAAAATCTCAGCCAATTATAGCCGAGAGTAAAAATATGCTTAAAACAAACTATTTTTCCTGAGTAAAGTCCAATATTATTAAGAATAGAATCCGATTCAAGAGTGGTAACTGTTAGCGACATCCAACAAAACAGTATATAGGAATTACGAAAATAAGCTTTCAAGATTTTCGAAAAAGAGCCTGAAATCTCTTGAAAATTGGTCCAATTCAAAAGCAGTACAACTGATCATACGTGGCTAAAAACCTGGAAATCTGGGTTTACAGCCCCCCCCCCCATTTCAAAAGACACCTTTGAAGCAAGTATACACTTTACTCTACAATATAGAAAATTATGGCTTTGCATTGATTTCAGTTCAATGAATTCATTCTAAGCTCCCCTGTAGACTAGGTTGGGTAGATAAAGGTTGCTGTTCCGCCCCCAAGAGGGTTGTGGGTCTCTGGGGTGCACCACAGGCACCTACTTTGTCCCTAGATCTTCAGGGAGAAATCCAGATGCGTGGCCTCACCGCGGCAGGAGGGTGGCAACGGCCCTGCCAATCCAACCATGGCGGACGCCGGCTAACATACAGAAGGGGTGTCGTCGGATTTGGGATACGTCAGTTAAATATATTCCCACGAATCGATGGATATGGCAGAAAGAATAAAAAAAAAACTTTGGCTAAGGCATTCCCGGCAAGCGATGCGTAGGAGGCTCCGGCAGCCCCGACGCAAAGTGAACTAGCCGACCACCTGTTGAAACATCGACCATCCCTCAGTGTGGGGTGCTGGAACGTTTGTTAATTGAAATGCCCTGCGACCCGGACCTTCATTGCAGAAGAATGCAAAACATATTGCATAGATATTCTGTGTGAATCTAAAACCCGGCTAAAAAGAAATTTGGAAGAAGAGCTCGTCTCCACCCCTGGCGAAAAAACAGAATTCCACTTTTTCAACTCTGGTCCTACCGATGGCTCTGGCAATGCGGAGGTTGGTCTCCTCCTCAGTACTAAGGCAGCAAAATCCCTAGTTGAATGGCAGCCAATCTCACCTCGTTTGGCAAAGGCCCGTCTCAAAGGTCACCTGTTCAACATCACTGTCATCTCAGCCTATGCACCAACGAGAGCCGCGGACGAAAGTACAGTTGACGAGTTCTACGATGCTCTGACCCAGTCATTGATAACAGTCCCAAACCGTGATCTACTCATCCTAGGAGGTAATCTTAGCACCCATGTTGTATGTCACGAGACTGACCGCGAAAGTGTTGTTAGAAGATTTGGATGGGGCGACAGGTACGAGCATGGAAGGAGAATTTGCCCACTCGTAGAATTTGCCCAGCAGCATGATCTTGTACTCGCAAATAAGTTGTTCGAACACAAACTATCCCAGAGGATAACCTGGCGCTCCCGAGATGAAAGAGCCCAATTCCAGGTGGATTTTTTGCTAATATCCTACCGATGGCAAAGCTATATACAGAACTGTAGAGCCTACCGTGGAGCCGACACGGGAGCAAAGAACGGCTCCGATTATATGCTGCTAAAAGCTTTCCTGACCATAAAGCTAGCCTCCAGGAAACGAACGCAACCTCCTCCGAGATACGATGTAGCATGTCTTCATGATAAAGCAGTCGCAGAAGAGTTCCGCTTGGAATTATCTAACCGTTTTGATATCCTGTCCACGGACGACGATAACGAACCAACCACCATAAACATAAAAGACGAGTGGAGAAAGATCAGAGACACCATAATAGACGCCTTTAAAAAAGTCCTTCGCAGGCTAAATCGGAAGCGGAAAAAATGGATCTCAGAACAGTCAGAAGACACCATCAAGCTATTAAACTAGAAACAACAGATCAGAAATACCAAGTCCACAGTGTTCAAAACACTGAGAAAAGAATGCCATAAGTCTGCCCGACGCAACAGACAACGCTGCTGGGACCACGTGGCAGCAGATCTACAGAAGGCTGCTAGTCATTCAGACACCAGAAAGCTTTACCAACTACTAAAAGAATTAACTTGGAAAAGTAAAAAATCTCGACTGGAGTAAGAGGTGAAGATGGAACGCTTCTGTCAAGAAAAGATAACATAATCGCAGGATGGCAGTACCACTTCCAGAAGCTGCTGAACCCCATTCACAACATCTATTCCACTCAAACGCCTCCCATTAATAGCACAACAGCACTCCAGCCAAGAAACACCAACCTTAACTCAGTACCACCGAGTCAACAAGCCCCATACAGCAGCGTCAATGTTCAACCCCCTCAATACAAGAGATCAAAGAGGCAATCAAGAAGTCGAGGAATTACAAGACACCAGGTCCCGGCAGAAGTCTACAAAGCTGCTCCTATTCTCGCTGAGACACTACAGAAGCTCTTCTGCTCAATCTGGGCTAAGGAACGGTTTCCCCAGGAATGGCGAGACTCGGTTATAATATCAGTTTTCAAGAAATGCGACCGCATTGAATGCAAAAATTACAGAGGGACTCACTAATGAGCATTGCAGCAAAGATCTTTGCAATGATTCTGCTTAACCAATTCCACAAAGTCCACAATGAAAGAACCCGCCCCAACCAATCTGGTTTCTGAGGCGGCATGGGCTGTATTGACCAACTCTTCACCTTGAGACCGATTTTTGAACATAGAGCCAAGCATCAACAAATCACCGTCGCTTTCTTCATTGACTTCATTACGGCCTTCGATTCAGTCATCCGGGGATGAATTTGGATGGCAATGGAAGAGGACTGTGTCTCACCTAAGATCATACGACCCAAAGATCTAAAGGCGAACTGGCCAGCCATGACAGAAAACACAAAAAAATATATATAAAGACGACAAACGGGTAAAAGGTTCTCAACTTTTGGACCCTAAAATTTCCGATAGATACGTTTCATTACCTTACATACCAGTTCTTGGGGAGAAAATTAAACGGACTTTAATGAAGCAAAATATTTCAACTTGTTTTAAATCAATCAGACCATTGAGTAACTTTCTAAATTCTGGAAAAGATATAACACGTAATATCTTCAAGTGGAGTATATAGCATCCCTTGCTCTTACGGGAAATTTTTACATCGGTCGAACACACCAGCAATTGGTGGAACGATTTATTGAGCACCGGAATTCAATAGATAATACTCTAAAATTTACAAAACCTCCATAAAGTTTCAGTTCAGCTTTAGCAGAACATAATTTTTTTTATTCGGACCATTTTGTGCAGTTCGAGGAGGCAACAGCCATTCACAATGATAAAGGTTTCACTCAATGGGCTCTTGAAGCATTAGAAATAAAAAACATATTTTTGCAGGTTTATCAATTAATAGAGAAACTGGGAATATAAATATTGATCCTATTTATGATATTATTTTAAAAAAATCAATCTATATTTAAAAATTAAAATAAAATACTGCAAAATGTCCCAGGGGTTAGTTCAAATAACAAACCTTAGGGAATAGCAGCATCAAAACCTTTGCATAAAATTATGTCGCAATAACTTATTCTTTGTTCATTCGTTATTTTAAAACGTTTAATCCAGTTACTTTTGTGAGGTGGTTTCACGAAAGTAGCTCAAATTGTAGATGTTAAGTACATGTATATTGTATTTTTAAGTTAGTCTATTTTAGTTTTACGTATATTTTTTAGTTTTAGTTTATTTTTTTTCTCTACGCCGAAGACACCTTGTTAGATACAGGCGAAATATTCGGGTTTTTTTTTTCTTCGTTTTCATTTACTGGCTAAGACCGTTTGTCGTCTTTATATATATATTTTTTTGTGGTTTCTGTCATACGACTCATTCAGGCTTACTATCAACACACACGAGCCTGCATCAAAGTCAACGGAGAACTTTCTCCGTTATTTGATATCGACTTCGGTGTGAGGCAAGGGTGTGTTGTCTGTCCTGAACTATTCAATTTTGTCGTCAATCGAGTAATGAAAAAGCAATGCAAAACTTCGAAGGAGTCAATGTTAGCCCTGATTTCAGTACCACCGACCTGGATTATGTCGATGATGTTGCTCTTCTAGGAAAATGCGTTGGTGAAGCTCAGAAAATGCTTCTGAAAGTCTCCGAAGCTGCTACCCCAGTGGGGCTCAAGTTAATATTGATAAGACTAAAGCTATGTCTAATGCCCCAGATATAAACTCTACCCCTATAACCCTTAACCAAAGGCAGATTAAAGTTGTTAATAAATTCAAGTATCTCGGATCATACATTGACATCAATGACGGGTGTAGCTAAGAAATCCAATGCTGGATTGCATCAGCTTCCGCTGTCTTTGCAAAGCAGTAAAAGCCGCTATGGAAAAATCCACCAGAAAACAAAAATCTGTATTTACGATGCCCTAGTCCGATCGATCTTACTCTACGGCTGTGAGATGTGGCCCTTAAAAGTCACCAAGGCACACGCCATCAACACTTTTGAACACAGATGCCTGAGGAGCATATTGGGGTTACAACTCAGCGACCGAATCCCGAATACGATCATCCGCCAACGATGTGACCAGAAGTACGACATTACATCTATCATTCGACGCCACCACTGTCCTGGTTTGGCCATGTGTACCGAAGACCGGCTGAGACTTTTAAAAATCAAAGCTTACGCTGCAAACCAGCACTTGATTGGAGGAAACGACATGGAGGACAAGCCAGAACTTGGCTCAACACCGTCAAATCTGACCTCGAGCTGACTGGCGGATTCCAGAGGCATGGTTGCAGATGGGACCCTTCATAGCTCGAAATTACAGCCCCATTAATCAAAGACCGTAACCTGTGGGATTGAATAGTCTGCCAGATCCTGTCGCCAGGGAGAGCTACATAGCTTGTGTCCTGATTCAATTAAGTAAGCAAGTACAGTTCAAATTAAATCAAATGGAGGAAACACAAATATGACTTATGATGTGGCAAAGTGGGAACATTTCAACAAAAAAAACTGATAGTGCATGACAGAGAATCTATAAGTTGAGATTTAACTACAAGGGTTTGTTGTGATTGATTTGAAGGATGCAAGGCCTAACACGAGGGATAGGGATCACTTCCACCCCCCGGATCCGTCAGTCCACCTGATAAGGGTTTAGGGCACGATCAAAAGCTTGTGATGAAAAACAAATGCACAACTTATGCAAAATTAACCTATAAATATTTAAAGATATTGCTTTGAATTTTCAAATTATTTCTTTTTTTTCATACTCCTGTGTCAAATTACCATTACTAATTTCCAACAGGCAACAGCCTGTTGTCCAATATGTTTTACATTACCTTTCTAGCTCATTAAAATAAACACCAACTAAATCAAAATTTGAAAAGACAAAAAAGTGACTTTAGTGACAATATCAAAGAAAAAGCGACAAAAAGTGACAGGCTAAAATAAAAGTGACAAGAAGTGATTTTAATGACTGCCGCTGACCGCTGCATTTGTGCCTTATAAGTTATGAAGAGACTGTCAGGTGTGTTAGTTGGTCCAGGATTGGAATCTCCGGTGAGCACCAGCGAATCATGGGTTCAACTGCCACAACAACAGCAGTTTTTTTTTAAACAATTGCCATTAATTTTCGAAACAGGTAAATAGAAGCAACAGGTTGTTCACTGCAAAATCTGACAAGCCAATACTCTTAATACCATAGAACGGATCAAACTAATTTTCTTTTGATTCGAACCTAGGATAAAAATGATTCCAAGACTTTACGGAAGTTCCTTGTACCTCTTGAGGGAGGGAAGGGGACTCTAAACAACGGAAAAATAAAAAATAGGAATCTTTTTTGGGATCTAAAAGGAAAATGAAGCGAATTTTATTAGAACTTAGCTTACCAAGTTCTAAATCTTCGAAATTCAAAGCCTTCAAAATCCACTATTCATTTTGAAGTACATGTCAAAACCAAATAATTCTCGATGGAAAGGAAGAAAATCAAGAACACAATAATTTCTTTAATGTTAAATGGAAATTAAATCAAACGCCAATCAAGTCGACAAAAATTCGACTAAAATTGCTATAGTCCATGTTGTATCGACTGACCTCAAATTGGACAAAGCGCGGCTAGGCACCAAACGATTCCTACTGCTACGAACTCCTTTCATTACCAAGCCACATAAGGCCAACACAGTTGCATGATTCTCCTCTACCCCAATTTATCCAAATCTTCCCTCTTCACTCCCTCCTATAAAATTCCAATTTCCTTCAAATTTGTTATGACCTTTTCCCATCCCGTTCGGAGATGCCCGTCTTTCGCCTGGCCCCAGATGGATGGCTGGCCAAAAAACACAATCTTTGACAATCTGTCATTCTTAATTCGTAAAATGTGGCCAGCCCATGTTTATCTTTCCTTGATTATAGCTCAAACGTCAGAAAAACATCATTAAAAACAGTACCCGAAACTATTCTTAGACTATTCCCCTGGAAGTTATTTGGCAAATCTTCCTCAGTCTTTCAAAGTCCCACGTTTTAGAGCCATACTTGGCTACTGATGTTACTGTGGCTTCCAAAATTCTATTCTTAGCTTGCAGAATTATCTTCCATTTGTTCCATTTTTTTTTTCAACTGCGAAAAAACACCCAGCAACTTGGGTTATTCCACCTTTTCCATCTCCACTGCATCCACTATTCCAATTAATGCCACCTAGGCGAAGCTAACCGTTCAGTCAATTTTTCTCGTTTTCTAACTTTACCTCTTTACCTTCATTTATTCCTAGTCTAAGCAATTTGATCTTTTTAGCATTAATTCCCAAACGGATTCTTATATCCTGGAATCTAAAAACCTTCAAAAATTCACTCATGTTTCAAATACTTTATCTAGGTCACTCAAATCTTCTGTATAATCTAAGTTTAGAAGAGTTTTACCTTCCCATTCGATACAATGCTCTCCAATAACCTTTGCGATGTTTCTTAGGACAAAGTTTATCAAAATAACCTAGTCAAGATGGATAGAAAACCAGTTCTTAGTTTCTGATTCCACACTGAATCAAAAACTAACCTCCCGTCCTACCTTAACCACAACAATATTATTCTCGTACATAGCACTAATCACTTTAATGTACTTATCTAGTTTACTTTACAAGGATAGGACCTTTAAGCCTATGCCTATGCCTCAAATGCCTATTCATAGTCTAAACAACTGAAGAGTAAAGGGGGTGATGATTCAGACACTTTTAAGTTATTTATCCTAGAGTGAAAACCTAAATAAATAAAAACACTCCTTTGTTCATTATAATAGCGCAAGAAATTAACTAGGATCGGATTGTCAATTGCGTACTAATGCATATATTTACAATGTGCTTAAAACAACCTCAAGAATGAAATTATGCACAAAGCAAGGTACAAATGAAGACAAGTATCGGTCAGCAGAATTAAGAGGCGGTGGGCTTAGCTTTTGAAGATTGACTGACTGGGTAAACTGTCTGGTACAGGACTTCAATCGTAAACACGACACATAATCAAAAAAAGTATTTGAATGAGTTTCAAATAACAGACATTTTAAGCCAAATTTCATCACCATGTCGGTCTTTCTTTCTTTAAGAGTCGGAAGACATAACATACTGAGACTATCTTCATAAGCAACTTACTTACTGGGGTCCTAAAATAATTTTCACGCTCATTTCTGGATACCCTCGAACTAGTCACTTTGAGTAAAGATGAAGCCAGGGTACAGAGAGTAAGCGTATTCCGCATTTGGCCCAACATGATTATGTAAAATAGACCTTAGTTGTTTGGGAGAAATCATGAATCAATACTATGTTGCAAACAACCGTAACAACCAAAGCCCATTTCTGAACTATGGCCGTGACGTGGGAGACCCAAATTTGGCTGATACGTCTCACCCCTTTTCCAAAACTACACTGTTATTCTCTTAAAAACTGCATCTAAAGCATCTCTTAGTCTAATAAGTATCATCATGCTAAAAAAAATTTCTTCCTTCGGAAATTAAGCGAATGCCTCTGCAATTACTACCTGCAATTTGTCCATGTAATTTTTTAATTATTTGTCAAATTTGACATTTCTTGGTCGACAGAGAGGAAACCTAGAAAACAAATATTTCGTTTAAATGTTCGCAGCGAGTACATAGCGATTACATCGATTCAAGTTCAATCATTTCGACGCAATTAAAATAAAACTGTTCGATCTCAAATTGAACCAGTTTCATGTCAACAAAAAAGAACTGGAGCAGAATAAATTCAACACAACATACCTGAAAAAAAGCAAGGATTTTATCTTTCGGCCAGAAAATTGGATGCTTTAGAATAGCTTTTGCAGTGGGTCTTTCGTTCCCATCCATATGTAATGTTTTCTCCACAAGGCGTATGGCTGAGTAATGCTCGATTTCAGTTAAACCAGACAAACTGAAAAAAAGAGCAAGTGAAAGTAAAACAAAATTAACGTTTAAGACAAAAGACAAGAAAGAACAATAAAATAAACAACAATACAATAACCACACAATGAACAGACAATACAGATACGCAAAAAAAATAGTTATACAATAAACAAGCAATTAAATCAACAATGAAACAAATTAAAAACACGAAACTGAAAGGAAACAGCAAGTTGGATACAAACCCTGAGACATAAAGATTTCACGAAAATCGAATTGTTGCAGCCCATAGGCTCCCATAATGTTTACCTTGTAATCCCTTTTAAAGAATATTCTTAAAAATTACAATCTACGGAAAAAACCCTTCCCGTACTTAAAGGCCCCATTCAATTTCAGAAAAAAAAGAAACACACAAACGGCTACCTTATCATCACTTTTTAAACAATATTCTTATAAATTACCATCCCTCTCAAAAAAACTATCTCGTACTTACTGATTTCATCAAATTTTTGAAAAAAAACACACATTATGCAATCTGCATTTAAGGCAAAAATTGCTAATTTATCAATTGGAAAAGTAAATGAATAATAATCTAATTTAACCTATTCTGAAACTATGCCAAAGAAAACCTCCTCGATAATAAAATATAAAAGAATGAGGACAAATGAAAAAAATGAAGAAAGAAGGGATTTTGGAATATTCCACCTATATTCCAAAATGTATGTGGACTATATGGTGTAGAATCAAATAGTTCATGGTAAAGAACATTAGATAGGGAGTGACTCCGACCAATAGTAACCAAAGCTTAAAAAAAGGAATTTTGATAACAATTAATATGTCAAAAGAATAGGCTTTTTATGTTGATTCCAAATATAAAAGTTCATTGAATTTAATGTTTATTGTTCTTTTTTTGTTTTCCAGGAATGATCGTACTGAATCGATGGTCCTAGAAGTTTTAGAGTCCCTTTAAAATGACCAAAAAGATTGCACCACGGGAAAGAGGGGTTTTCTGCCTTTTTGCGTATTTAACCACAATTTTGCCACATGGAGAACCAAGATGCTATCTTTTATAAATTCGGAGGTAGCCGATCCATTTAAAATTATCAAAATATTATATATTGAGAGTCCAAGTTACGGACCCAGTAAATGCTGCACTCTTGCGCATTTGTTCCTGAAAGGTCACGTAGTCCATACAAGTAAAGGTGCTTAAGACAGGAAAACCTTCTGATGTAAGTCTAGTGAATGATGCCCAATAGTTTTTTTTGTGAACAGGGCTCGATGACATTTTGAAAACTTTCTTTACTTAAACTTTCTCTGCTGGAGTAAGGAGCCTTGTCAATTTTAAATTTGCATGATTTAAATTTGTAGCTATGACTCCTTGATATTTAAATTAAGTTAAAAAAAAGATGTTGTCACTTAGAGGCACTTTAGACGTGAGAACCTTCTGATATAAGCCTAGTGGACGCGTTCACGATCACAACGGGTGAACTGGTATCATGTACAATAGTAATCGGCAGGGGCGTTACGTAGGGGGGTGGGGAACGTGCCTACCATAATATTTCATCCAGTTGGATAAAAATTTGAGTCAGTAAAATAGCACCACTATTTAATGACTCAAATGTTTTTATCAGGGCAAATGGGCTGCTGGAAATATGTGACGTAAAATCGAAGAAAGAAGATCAGTCTCAGTCGGTAAACCACAAAAATGAAGTAATTTTAATAGCAATATCACCCAAATCAATAGACAAAATCCATTCTCCCCCCCCCCAAACAGTTTGGCTAGTGACTGCCTCTGGTCAGAACCAGGCCAACTTCAAGGGAAGTAATTACTCGTAATTCTTACTCCCAGCCTATTTTCTCTCAGCACTTCCATCATAGGGCAACTTTTCTACAGTTCCAATTATTTTCTTTAGATAACTCACCCCCCCTCAAAAAAAAAAGAAATAAAAATGTAAAAATAAACACTATAGGATGCTACACCATAGGTTCTGCCTTTATTTTGGAATATAGGTAGAATATTCCAAAATTCCTTCTTTTGTTCTTTATTTTTATTTGTCAGACTTTCCCTTTGGCTGCTCAATTTTGCATGTAGGAGTAGTAAGGGTATACGCACTTTGACGCCTACATTCACGCCTACATGAATATGCGTGTAGTTTAACCGGTACATTGGCTTACCAGGGTCAGTCACCTATTACTACGAACGGTACTTGCCTTACCAGACGGGTTTTCTGAG